>NC_085030.1:16056423-16356423 GCF_963692335.1 Osmerus eperlanus
CGTGTGTATTTGCATCCGAGGCTGATAAGAGCAGGCGGTGCATGTAGTTCCTTGTAACATACAGATCTCAGCAAAGATACTGACTTCCATGTAACAGAGCTGCAATAGGCACATTTACTTGATTTCGTAGCGTTCATCCAGACCACGTTTAGCCTGTGTTAAAGCACAACAAGCATGGTGGTGAGCCAGAGTTAGCCCCCCTCCCTGTCAGCAGGGGGCGCAGTGTGTCGCCCTGCGGCTCGCTAGCGTGCCGAGCAGACGCTTCTCCCGCCCCGCATCGTCATCTGACGATGTTTGCAACACGCCTCGGAAGATTCCAGATCTCCTTGAGGTTCCATCTGAACCAGGGGAGAGACCAGGCACTGTTCCAACATGAGCCCACCCCACCTTGGGGATTATCCTCCCCAGAGGAGAGAGGGGTGAGGAGAGAGGAGAGACCAGCTCTGAGCAGCAGGTCAGTAGCTGCGCTCTGTGTTGCGAGGGGAACGGGTACATTACATCGCAGTAATGAAAAGTTCATTGTTTCAAGACGCCCACCTTTTCAGGAAAGACATTCTCCCGTTGAGCAACACCCCAGAGACTGGGCTGTGTAATGAAAGGCTGTTCTAGTGTTTGACCCTGCAGAGTGAGTACTACACAACAATGAGCTGTTGTTGCAGCTCTGGGTGCTCTGGTAGGGGGCAGAGACAGAGAGAGAGATGAGGGGGCTTCTCACCTGCTCCTGGGGAGGAACATGGACTCCTTGATGAAGACCGATCCAGACAGCAGGATGTACCAGCAGCTGCCTACATCATCAGGACTGAGAGAGGGGGAAGGAGGGAGCGGGGAGAGAGAGAGGAGGGGGGAAGGAGGGAGCGGGGAGAGAGAGGAAGAGAAAGACATGGTGGTTAGAAACATGTACCATGTAGAACCACTTCACACATCACATAAATCACTGATAATATCATGACACTGACATCAATCTGATGAGAAACAGGAAGCAGTGAAGGAGAACAACAGTATTTCTAGAACATAACCCTGTTCCTTTTCTTGAAATTGCCCACAGGAATGTGACCGATAATCTTCGCAGACCGAAGTTCCTGTGCCTGGATCCTCCCCGTCAACTGACAGGAACAGCACAGGGCCAACCAGAGACCTGGCCTGGCCTCCCAGCATGCACCTGGGCCCAGCAGACCTCCAGGTTGTGTGAGGGAGGGGCAAACCTGCTCCCAGACCAGCACTCTGGGGAGGCAGAGTGCGGAGGCAGTGTGGGGAGGCAGAGTGTGGAGGCAGTGTGGGGAGGCAGAGTGTGGAGGCAGTGTGGGGAGGCAGAGTGTGGAGGCAGTGTGGGGAGGCAGTGTGGGGAGGCAGAGTGTGGAGGCAGTGTGGGGAGGCAGAGTGTGGAGGCAGTGTGGGGAGGCAGAGTGTGGAGGCAGTGTGGGGAGGCAGTGTGGGGAGGCAGTGTGTGGAGGCAGAGTGTGGAGGCAGTGTGGGGAGGCAGAGTGTGGAGGCAGAGTGGGGAGGCAGTGTGTGGAGGCAGAGTGTGGAGGCAGAGTGTGGAGGCAGTGTGTGGAGGCAGAATGTGGAGGCAGTGTGTGGAGTCAGTGTGTGGAGGCAGTAGCAGGTGGAGAAAAGGAGAAGTGGCAACCAGCCAGGAAGACAGGATCCTGCACACACGCACACACACTCCCTCTCCTCCACACACACACACACACCTCCCCCACACACACACACACACACAGACAGTGAAGCTGTGTGTGCTGTAAGGAAGGCAGTACATCTGTGTGTGTGTGTGTGTTAGCTGACTCCAGCTGCACAGCGGGGTGGAAAACGCTTATCTTGCCAGTGGTTTCAATTTAAAGCTAGCTGGTGCTAATGGAGGAGCGGGTGTGATTAGGGTCAGCAGATTCAGCACCTGAGACAAGCTGGGAGGAACTCACTCATAGAGGAATCAACCACACGACACGAGGAAGGGGCGCTTCTGCTTTCAGTTCCAGATATCGGAATACATAGTTCAAACAGGCACGAAGAGAGACACACAGCAGGAACACACTCGCACACACATCAAACACACCCACATCACCCTTCCCCGAGTTGAGAGAGGGTTTTATCATAGAGAACAAAGTATTTGTGTCCCTGGCTCCCCCCTCTTCTCACACCTTTATTCTGAGAGTAATGAGGCACGCTACAATGCCTCACTGACACAGACAAAACCATCTCTCTCTCTCTGTCTCTCTCTCTGTCCCCCTCTCTCCGTCTCTCTCTCCGTCTCTCTCTCCGTCTCTCTCTCCGTCTCTCTCTCCGTCTCTCTCTCCGTCTCTGTCTCTCCGTCTCTGTCTCTCCGTCTCTGTCTCTCCGTCTCTGTCTCTCCGTCTCTGTCTCTCTCTGTCTCTCTCTCTCTCTGTCTCTCTCTCTGTGTCTTTCTTTCTCTGTCTCTCTGTGTCTCTCGCTCTCTGTCTCTAGCATCTCGTACTCTACCCTCTGTCCTTCTTGCACCCCTCCCTCCTCCCTAGGTGTCCCGTCTCTCTCCCCGTCTCCTCATCTTCCCTCGATGCACTCGTTCCCCTCTTCCCTGGCCTCCCTCGCAGTCGGAGGCGGAGCAAATGAAACGCTCAATTATTCATGTCTGGCACACCGATGCACTGCTTCACTTCGCGCCTCGTGAGGAGAGGAGGAAGGAGGGATGAGAGGAGAGAGGAGAGGAGGAAGGAGGGAACACCAAAGTAGAAGACAGGAGAGTCTTACACAGCGCGACAGCTTGACTGAACTAGGTCACACGCGCTGGAAACCATGGCGAGGCATACAGCGACAACACCAACCCCCCCGGGAAGCATTTAGAGACAGGAAGTGAGGTCGTAGGAGTGTGCGGGGGGGGGGTGGGGTGTTGGGAGCTTAATAATCTGATTATTATCGCAATGTTTTCACGAGAATGTGCCTCAATTCTTTATGAAGCACAAAGGATGCTGGGAGTTTGTAGGTGGGGATGGGCTGTTATTCTACACCTGCAAGGTAGCAAGTACCGTACTTCAACTCATCAACACTGGGAGGATCTATGTGTTGTATATATATATATATGAGCTGTATGTTGTGCTTTCTGTCTATCTGCATTTTTGTAACACAGTCCCTCAACCCTCTATCCATTAACCAGAGCCCAGTCAAAAGTTGTTATCTCATATCAATATTCTCAATCACTGTACGTCCATGCAGATGGGATGTTTAGTCGATACACATGAATTATAAATGATCATTATATAACAATTAGGAGTTCTCCCAGAACCTGGCAGATGATTCCATCCCATCTGGCATGTCTCATGACTCTGGGCTCACCATGTTCTGCTGTCCTGTCCCACTCAAAGGGAGGGGGAGGGAGGAGGGAGGAGGGAGGGAGGGAGGAGGGAGGAGGGAGGGATGGGGAGAAACGGAGAGACAAGCCATCCTCGGGCCCCCTTTCTTGAGAAGAGTCACCCTTTAAAAGGTCATTACACACACACCTACAAACACACACACACACCATCCTGCTCTGTAACAGGCGTTTCTGAAGAGCATCTCTTCTTCTAGAAGTCTCCTGGACGCTGGCCTGCCTGCTGACCTCTGAAGCCGTCCCTCCTGTCGACGCACACCTCGCCTCAGAGGCCAACCAGGAGGTTCTCCGTGGTCAGAGACAAGGAACGGGCTTCAGTTCCCCGGTAGCAGACCATCCCAGCCCAGACTAGCCTGCTAGCTAGCCCAGCAACACACCAAGCCAACACCACTACACAGTCTTATCAACTCACCAGCCAATTACTTGGAGAGTGGATCAAATGAGATTTTAGTTGGAGTACCTTCCGGGTGTTTCTGCTTCAGTGGTGCAGCAGAGTGGTTCAGAATGAGTCCTGATTCCTCAGAGACGATCCTCTCCTGCTCTAGCATCATCTGTTTTCATTAGGACCCCCTGGGGCCACGCATCCAGCTGCTAGCATGGAAGACTCACCCGGCCAAGCAGCCTGACTCACTGGGTTTGGTCTGACCTCCACAGATGGACTGATAGAGGGAGACCATAGATGCTGGTGGAACACAACACTGGAGATACGCTCACACAGTACAGAGGGGAAAGGAACCAGGGGCCACACACACAGGTACCATCCCAGCACACAGACGTACACAGACATACAGGTACTTGTAGACATACAGGTACATGTAGACATACAGGTACATGTAGACATACAGGTACTTGTAGACATACAGGTACATGTAGACATACAGGTACATGTAGACATACAGGTACTTGTAGACATACAGGTACTTGTAGACATACAGGTACTTGTAGACATACAGGAGAGAGAGTACACCAACAGGAGAGAGAAGGGGACTTACTAGTAGAGCACTTCATTGGCTTCATGTCTCTCGTAGCGTACCGTCTCACACATGATCCTTGAGGAGAGGAGAGGAGTTAAGATACCATTGTGAATGAATAATATGATACTAATAATTAGGGGTGGAACAATATATCATGGAACAATATATCGCAATACAAAATTTTTACAATATGTATCGTAGAGTTATGGCAATATTTTTTACAATATGACGTCCGTTTGATCCTATTGGTTGAGCTACCAGCACGCGACCTACTCTGCACCTGCGTCATGTGTGCATTCACTGCATTCACAAAAATCGCTTGAACTGAGTTAACTAAATTGTATGTACAAAAAAGAACATTTTTGAAAATGTTTAATGTTTTGGAAATAAATCTGTTAATTTAATTTCAGTTTCATAAAAAATAAATAAAAGAATATTGTGATACGTATTGTATCGTACACCCAGTATCGTGATACGTATTGTACCATGAACTCAGTGTATCATTACACCCGTACTAATAATACCTGACAAGTTCTGACTAAATGCTTTGCATTAATATTGTTGGCAAACAGGACAGGTTGACAGCTCGAATCATGAATGTGAAGCAGACATATACAATAATTCCTACAACAACAAACCCTAACAAAACAACAGTGGCCAAAGTTTTCACAACTTCGCCCACTGACTGCACATTATTGTAAACACTTGAGGAAAACAGGGTAAACTCTAAAATAGCTTCAAGAACTTGTCATTCTGGAGTTGCTCAACCATTGGAAAAACAACTCGCTACAAAAACAAGTCCCTATCGAATACCACAGAGAAACACAGCACATTCTCAACACACTTGTAAAAAAACACACCATAATATCACGGTAGATGGACTTTTGGGTAGTGGGATTGTTTCCAGTAAAAAGTCTCAAATGCTTAAAGAGGCAAAGACTGCTCCCTGGGGCTGTGGAGACATTCTTTAAACTCAACCAGGGTGGGAGAGTGAGCGAGGACTGTGTGTGTGTGTGTGTGTATGTGTGTGTGTGTGTGTGTGGGGGGGGGGGGGGGGTCAGGCTGTGTGTGTGTGTGTGGGGGGGGGGGGGGTCAGGCTGTGTGTGTGTGTGTGTGGGGGGGGGTCAGGCTGTGTGTGTGTGTGTGTGTGGGGGGGGGGGGGGGGGGTCAGGCTGTGTGTGTGGGGGGGGGGGGGTCAGGCTGTGTGTGTGTATGTGTGTGTGGGGGGGGGGGGGATCAGGCTGTGTGTGTGTGTGTGTGTGTGTGGGGGGGGGGGGGGTCAGGCTGTGTGTGTGTGGGGGGGGGGGGGATCAGGCTGTGGAATGTTCTAGTCCTCTCTGGTCAGGTCATGTGATGCTGTATTGTTCCCTTCCAGTGTGAGCCACATGTATGCACACATGGATTGCTGGGAACTGCTCTCCTGATAGGCAGTGTTTATAGAGCATGTGAGTGTGTGTGTGTGTGTGTGTGTGTGTGTGTGTGTGTGTGTGTGTGTGTGTGTGAGAGAGGGCAGGGAGTTGCTGGAGACACAAACACCAGCTAATACTGATGTCAGTTGGTTTTCAGCGGGTATTCAGTCTGGTTCATATGATACGCATGTGACAGTCCTGTGGTAGCTAGTGGTGTGTGTGTGTGTGTTTGGGCGGCGTGGGCATGGCTGAAGTGTGTGTGTGTGGGCGGCGTGGGCATGGCTGAAGTGTGTGTGTGTGTGTGTGTGTGTGGGCGGCGTGGGCATGGCTGAAGTGTGTGTGTGTGTGTGTGGGCGGTGTGGGCGTGGCTGAAGTGTGTGTGTGGGCGGCGTGGGCGTGGCTGAAGTGTGTGTGTGTGTGTGGGCGGCGTGGGCGTGGCTGAAGTGTGTGTGTGTGTGTGTGTGGGCGGCGTGGGCATGGCTGAAGTGTGTGTGTGTGTGTGTGTGGGCGGCGTGGGCATGGCTGAAGTGTGTGTGTGTGTGTGCGTGTGTGTGTGTGTGTGGGCGGCGTGGGCATGGCTGAAGTGTGTGTGTGTGTGTGTGTGTGTGTGTGGGCGGTGTGGGCGTGGCTGAAGTGTGTGTGTGGGCGGCGTGGGCGTGGCTGAAGTGTGTGTGTGTGGGCGGCGTGGGCGTGGCTGAAGTGTGTGTGTGTGTGTGTGGGCGGCGTGGGCGTGGCTAAAGTGTGTGTGGGCGGCGTGGGCGTGGCTGAAGTGTGTGTGTGGGCGGCGTGGGCGTGGCTGAAGTGTGTGTGTGTGTGTGGGCGGCGTGGGCGTGGCTGAAGTGTGTGTGTGTGGGCGGCGTGGGCGTGGCTGAAGTGTGTGTGTGTGTGTGGGCGGCGTGGGTGTGGCTGAAGTGTGTGTGTGTGTGGGCGGCGTGGGCGTGGCTGAAGTGTGTGTGTGTGTGGGCGGCGTGGGCGTGGCTGAAGTGTGTGTGTGTGTGGGCGGCGTGGGCGTGGCTGAAGTGTGTGTGTGTGTGGGCGGCGTGGGCGTGGCTGAAGTGTGTGTGTGTGTGGGCGGCGTGGGCGTGGCTGAAGTGTGTGTGTGTGTGTGGGCGGCGTGGGTGTGGCTGAAGTGTGTGTGTGTGTGGGCGGCGTGGGCGTGGCTGAAGTGTGTGTGTGTGTGGGCGGCGTGGGCGTGGCTGAAGTGTGTGTGTGTGTGGGCGGCGTGGGCGTGGCTGAAGTGTGTGTGTGTGTGGGCGGCGTGGGCGTGGCTGAAGTGTGTGTGTGTGTGTGTGTGTGTGGGCGGCGTGGGCATGGCTGAAGTGTGTGTGTGTGTGCGTGTGTGTGTGTGTGTGGGCGGCGTGGGCATGGCTGAAGTGTGTGTGTGTGTGTGTGTGTGTGTGTGTGTGTGGCGGTGTGGGCGTGGCTGAAGTGTGTGTGTGGGCGGCGTGGGCGTGGCTGAAGTGTGTGTGTGTGGGCGGCGTGGGCGTGGCTGAAGTGTGTGTGTGTGTGGGCGGCGTGGGCGTGGCTAAAGTGTGTGTGGGCGGCGTGGGCGTGGCTGAAGTGTGTGTGTGGGCGGCGTGGGCGTGGCTGAAGTGTGTGTGTGGGCGGCGTGGGCGTGGCTGAAGTGTGTGTGTGTGTGTGGGCGGCGTGGGTGTGGCTGAAGTGTGTGTGTGTGTGTGGGCGGCGTGGGCGTGGCTGAAGTGTGTGTGTGTGTGGGCGGCGTGGGCGTGGCTGAAGTGTGTGTGTGTGTGGGCGGCGTGGGCGTGGCTGAAGTGTGTGTGTGTGTGGGCGGCGTGGGCGTGGCTGAAGTGTGTGTGTGTGTGGGCGGCGTGGGCGTGGCTGAAGTGTGTGTGTGTGTGGGCGGCGTGGGCGTGGCTGAAGTGTGTGTGTGTGTGTGGGCGGCGTGGGCGTGGCTGGAAGGAGCCCCTCACCTCAGCTGGTGTTCTCGGAGGTTGGACAGAGCCTCCATACCGTGCAGGTACGAGTAGACGATCTCCAGGTCCTACACACACACACACACACACACACACACACACAAAACAGAACAGAACGCTCGGTCAGCTACATGAATACGTTATACATTATTCAAAACATGTGATGTGGAGACATAGAGACATCTGACATGTTTTATGCGATTGAACAGAGAGAAGGATTCTAGCTCAGAGAGGGAGAGATTCTAGCCCAGAGAGAGAGGGAGGAAGAGAGAGATAGAGACAAAGAGAGATACAGAGAGAGAGGGAGGAAGAGAGAGATAGAGACAAAGAGAGATACAGAGAGAGAGGGAGGAAGAGAGAGATAGAGACAAAGAGAGATACAGAGAGAGAGGGAGGAAGAGAGAGATAGAGACAAAGAGAGATACAGAGAGAGAGGGAGGAAGAGAGAGATAGAGACAAAGAGAGATACAGAGAGAGAGGGAGGAAGAGAGAGATAGAGACAAAGAGAGATACAGAGAGAGAGGGAGGAAGAGAGAGATAGAGACAAAGAGAGATACAGAGAGAGAGGGAGGAAGAGAGAGATAGAGACAAAGAGAGATACAGAGAGAGAGGGAGGAAGAGAGAGATAGAGACAAAGAGAGATACAGAGAGAGAGGGAGGAAGAGAGAGATAGAGACAAAGAGAGATACAGAGAGAGAGGGAGGAAGAGAGAGATAGAGACAAAGAGAGATACAGAGAGAGAGGGAGGAAGAGAGAGATAGAGACAAAGAGAGATACAGAGAGAGAGGGAGGAAGAGAGAGATAGAGACAAAGAGAGATACAGAGAGAGAGGGAGGAAGAGAGAGATAGAGACAAAGAGAGATACAGAGAGAGAGGGAGGAAGAGAGAGATAGAGACAAAGAGAGATACAGAGAGAGAGAGAAGCACTACTCCAGACTACACACTCCCTATTCAGACAGGTGACCAGTTCCAGTCCCTGGTTGCCGTGGCACCAGTCTAAGATGGAGGTGAAATAGAGTGACCTCCCTGAGTGAGCAGTCAACAGCTCACCTCTGTCTCTGCTGCACACACTGCACTGTGTGTGTGTGTGTGTGTTTCTCCATGTCTGTGAGGATATCCAAGTGTGTGTGTGTGTGTGTGGGAGTGTGTGTGTGTGGGGGGGAGGGGGGGTGAACTGGGTTGTCTTTGTTGGCAGAGGGGAGACAGGAGGTCGACGGGGGAGACAGGAGAGGGTTTGTGTTCATAGAAGACGCCCCCCCCCCCCCCCCCCCACCCCCCTCGCTCGCTCGCTCTCAGCCCAGCCAGGAGACACCACTCTGGAGACCCGACAATCATCCAGGGTCCGACCCTTCAGATCAGATCTACCTGAAGACTCCAACCACAATCACTCCATTTACACAGGCAGCTAGAAACCTAACCTAACCCTGTACACAGACAGGCAGTAACCTAACCTAACCCAGTACACAGCCAGGCATTAACCTAACCTAACCCAGTACACAGACAGGCAGTAACCTAACCTAACCCAGTACACAGACAGGCAGTAACCTAACCTAACCCAGTACACAGACAGGCAGTAATCTAACCTAACCCAGTACACAGACAGGCAGTAATCTAACCTAACCCAGTACACAGACAGGCAGTAACCTAACCTAACCCAGTACACAGACAGGCAGTAACCTAACCTAACCCAGTACACAGACAGGCAGTAACCTAACCTAACCCAGTACACAGACAGGCAGTAACCTAACCTAACCCAGTACACAGACAGGCAGTAACCTAACCTAACCCAGTACACAGACAGGCAGTAACCTAACCTAACCCAGTACACAGACAGGCAGTAACCTAACCTAACCCAGTACACAGACAGGCAGTAACCTAACCTAACCCAGTACACAGACAGGCAGTAACCTAACCTAACCCAGTACACAGACAGGCAGTAATCTAACCTAACCCAGTACACAGACCGGCAGTAATCTAACCTAACCCTGTACACAGACAGGCAGTAACCTAACCTAACCCAGTACACAGACAGGCAGTAATCTAACCTAACCCAGTACACAGACAGGCAGTAATCTAACCTAACCCAGTACACAGACAGGCAGTAACCTAACCTAACCCAGTACACAGACAGGCAGTAATCTAACCTAACCCAGTACACAGACAGGCAGTAATCTAACCTAACCCTGTACACAGACAGGCAGTAACCTAACCTAACCCAGTACACAGACAGGCAGTAACCTAACCTAACCCAGTACACAGCCAGGCATTAACCTCCCCTAAACCTAACCCTGTACACAGCCAGGCAGCAACCTCCCCTAAACCTAACCCTAACCAGCCAGGTAGTAACCTAGCTACTAGCAGACACAGGCTAACCCCAGCACGAGGGCTGGATCAGGGGTAAGTGTCAGCAGAGATAGGCTCAGTTTAGCTTCAGTGACCTGCTGCCCCTCCACAGTAAACATCTACTCCACAGCTCTAAGAAAGAACAGCTAAAAGGAAACAGGAAATTAAACACCAACAACTAAACGACAGGAATAGCACGCAGTGCATTCATAGTACATCAGCACTTGAGTAACGCCATCATAGTATCATGTCACTTCAGCGTAGCTCCCGTCACAATATGCCAGACGCATTCACAGAGAACGTTCTGGAACGTTTGATTTAACCGGATGTGAATCCCCAGAGCGGTGAGAGGTGTTACCTAGCGCGTGTGACATCACGCAGCGCCGACCCTGACAGTGACCGGACTCTGGCCACGGGGGGGTTTCCCACTGTGGACTCGGGCTCGCAGCGCCTCTAACCACTAGGCCTCTGATGCCACCTACTGGCAGAGCAGGGAACAGCCCTGCAGTCACAGTACCAGGAGCACGTCCCATTATTCATACGTGATATTAATAATACGGTGTTCGTTTTGCAGGTGCTTTCATCAAGTGACGTACGGAGGGGGGGTGTGGGATGGGATTTGAACCTGCCACCTCTTAATCTTCTGTTAAATATTCTAGCACTGAGCTAGACCCATCCTCCCTAGAACTAATCCCATTACCAGAAGCATAACCTAGGAATATCCTAGTCACCAATCAATGGGGTCATGTATTATGTGAGGCAGTTATGGGCGAGTGGAGATGTAGGCTGCAGGAAATGCAGAGGAAAAGGTAGCGTAATGTTAATCTAACAACCAAAAACAGACAACAGAATAGTCTTTGGCTCAGATATCTTACGTCGCTCCCTTCTGTCTCGATCCACTGGGGCTGACAGGTATTAAATTGATTTTGGGAACAGACTGGTTTACCTGTGGAGGGTGTAAATGCAGCGTGAACACTACTGCAGTGGCTCCTGCTCGGGCATCAGGAGGGGGAACACAGGATGCTACTCCTCATATGCAAACCAGGGGATGACTGGAGAAGGGGGGTGTGGGGGAAAAGCAAGCGTTCTTGCCAACGAACCCCAGCCAAGAGCAGCAGTACCAGAGCCCACCACTAGATGGCAGACTGCTTTGCGTTTGTCCCCCCTCCTCTTCGGGTCTGTGACATCACAGAGGAGGAAACAGCGCCACTCCAGAGCTCTGCTCTGCTGAGAGGGAAATATGCAGAACCATCAATTGTGGCTTCACTGTTAGATAGTCCAGATCTCCCTGGAGATGGGCTGTAGGAAGGAATGTGAAGAACCCTCTCTCTTTCCACCGTTCCAACCACGCCGCTGCGTTTTCTGGTTCTCTTTCCTTGATTGGACAAGTTCGGAGATGTTTAGACCAGCCGCAAATATACACAGTGAGAATATCTCGCCTGATTCTCCCCCCAAGCATGTGGAAAACCTGGACATACATCTGCTGTTACACACACACACACACACTCAAACAGCATTCAACTGGCGTTATAAATGGACTGTCCTGCCAGTTGAATACAGCAGAAGTGAGGAGAATATTACACGTGAGGTGAATGTTAAACTGGAGACAGCTCACAAGCAGATCAGTGCTCTGCTAAACCTCTGATGTCAGAAGGCTAGACACAACAGACAACCTTGTATGGTGATGTGAGTCGCTCTGACAACACCAACCTCCTTCGCCCCCCCTCTCCTCCTCCCCTCCCAGATTAAAGGTGAGGGCAGACGGGCTGTTTGATCCATGTTGTTATTGAGATGAAGTCCCTCTACCTTTCCTTTATCTTGGATATGAGTGTTTGTGTACGCGTGAACGAGCACAAAAGCTTCTCTCACAGACAGACACCATTATGAGTCAGAGATGAGCCACTGTGAATAGATCTAAAGGGATAGGGTATAGCTCAGTGGCACAGTATCTGACTACAGATCAAGGAGGTCCCCGGTTCAAATCCAACCAGTGTATGTCACCTTGGATGAAAGAGTGTCTGCTAAACGAATAGATAGTGTTAGCCATAGATAATCAGCGATTCCCGACCTTTTCCACTTTGCAACCCACTTGCATAGCTCAAATATTTTTGCGGCCGCCCAACACACCCGTTTACTTAATTTGCGCTTATAACACATGTTTAACACTTTCACCGCTAAATGTATATGAGCGATCAAAGAAGACAAAGTGTCCATCAGCACCACAGTAAGCACACATTGTAAGGTAGGTGCGTAACTACCAAGGCCAGGTCTAGAACTTCCGGGGGTTCAAGTTATAAACTTGACATTTTATAATCATAACAGGTTATGTTAACCCTTAGTTATTGATCTCTTATTTACCCTACACTCAGATAGTGCGGCTTCTTGTTTTAGTTTTTTTCATCGACCGATCGCTTTGTGGCA
Source organism: Osmerus eperlanus (assembly GCF_963692335.1). Lineage (NCBI taxonomy): Eukaryota > Metazoa > Chordata > Actinopteri > Osmeriformes > Osmeridae > Osmerus > Osmerus eperlanus. The sequence goes on from NC_085030.1 coordinate 16,068,845, forward strand.
GATTTTTGTTAGAAACTGACTAGACATGAAACATTACATTACCCATAGGGAACAAATATGACAGACCAACTATGTATGTGAGTTAACGACTAGCAAGACAGCTGACAGATCATTGAGTAGCTACATTATGTAGCTAAAAAGTGTTAGCCAGCTAGCCTAGCTAACGTTACTGCTCAAATCCTAGATAGCTACAGAGCTAGCCTTGCTAGCACTAACTACTTTTACTGACACTGTAAAAGGTCTGAATTGGAATATTTTCGTCTCAAATTTTTGGGATGTGAATTTCATCTTTTGAATTTGAGCACTGGGCATCCTGAATTTGGGGGGCAGTCATGGGGGTCAGATGGCTGAGTGGTTAGGGAGTCGGGCTATTAATCAGAAGGTCGTTGGTTCGATTCCCGGCCGTGCCAAATGACGTTGTGTCCTTGGGTGAGGCACTTCACCCTACTTGCCTCGGGGGAATGTCCCTGTACTTACTGTAAGTCGCTCTGGAAAAGAGTGTCTGCTAAATGACTAAATGTAAATGTAATTTCCAAACTTAGAATTTTTAAATTAGGTGAATTCTAAATCAATAAATTCGGTGGTGTTTAAATGTCAATATTAAGTATTCAGTATCAAGTATCAATGCCTTTTAAAATTCAAAACATTGTCACCGACTTCCTTCTATACTGCAGGTCCTAAAACAGCTGACACTCAGAACTGAGCCTTACACAAACACTACCTTCCCGCTTCAGGACAAACAGAGACGCAGGTCCTGTTAGACGAGGGATTCCCTAAAAGATGCTTGCTGATTGCGAACCGACTGCATTTCTGGAATTGCTCCAGTATTGTTCTATATTGAGTCAATAGGCCTACACATTCCATGATGCACACACTTCCCGGACGCTTTTGATGAAACCAGATACGTCGGGGCGGGGGAGGGGGGGGGGGGTTTGGGTTTCACAGCAACTCAGAGAGACTCAAATACAGTAACTCTGTACTTTTTATGCAAAACTATTGAATGTAGGCTACTTCCTCCCAGCGAGTGAATTAAACAATGCGCTCTGTTCCCCTTTCTGGGGCTCAAACACAATACGACCCGCCTGCTCTTTTCTCCATCAGTTATGTAAGCTCGGAGGGGAAGGGGCTAGCTAACTTGTGTCATGAATACCAGGAAGTAAGGGAGGTTTTCAGGAAGTGGCGATGGTCAGCGGGATCCTGATTGGTTCACCTCAGCAGAGAATATGAACAAAAAGTAACATGGAGAAGTTTTGCATCACAACCTCTCTTTATAGCCTACTACCTTAGGTTGTCCTGAAATGCAGGTCAACATAGGTCTATGCTTAAAACTGATTATTTTATTGTTTTATTGCTCATCGTATAAGCAGCCATTCTTCTTGGCTTTAAATCCTTTCTTCTCACTTTCAATCAAACAGCTAGGGCAGTGGAACCCAAGCAGACAATGAATGTAGATGAAAAACACTTATCTCCCTGCAGCACAGTGTCTGCAAACAAGATATGGGGCCTTCATCTGGTCAGCCTGTTCAACTGGCCTGAATAACCAATCCATTTACTCATTTAGTTCTGCTTCAATGCGTACGCCTGCATCCAATCCCCCTGATAGCGGAGTGGGAACCTGGAAGACAATGGGTTGGTGTGAGAGATAAACAGGGGCTGTACTATCCATCCTCTGAAAGTACAGGTCATATCTGCTGAGCAAAAACGGGACCTGTAGCCTATATAAAAACAGTATATGCAAGGGAGAGAGAGAGACTTCAAGACTGTATGCAGGTCATATAAGCAAAAACTGTGTATAGAGATAGAAAAGAGAGACAAGGACTTTTGTGTGCCTCACGGACATGAATGTTTGTGGAATGGTTACGTATGTGCTCAAGGATGATAGATGGTAATGAACAGTGATCTTTGACTGGCCACATTAAAACGATCTAGAGCCCGTTATTCAGCCATAAAGCCCATGGTCGTATGTGTGTGTGACAGTTCCACTTGGTCTCACTGGCTTACCACGTAGAGTAAATCAATGATAGATTCTCAGTATTAGGCAATTCTGTGTAAAAATGGTCCTAAGCTATATTATGATTTAAACTTCCCGTTTAAAGTTTTACCCTTCTACTGTTATTTGAAAGCATTTACTCATATAGCATTTCATTAATAAAGAAACCCCTTTGAAACAAGCTGATTCAAACAACGTTGTCACTTTCTGCAGTTAGGCTAGCACTACCTTAGCTGGAATCGAGTTCGACCTAGATTCAAAACAATCGTTGGCTTGTCATCACGGGTACGGCTTGATGTTTCCTCCATGCCGTCTCTCGCTTTTACCATGGCTTATTAGGCTAGCAGTGGGGTCACAGTGCACACCGACAGAGAAAACCCCCTTTCAACGCTCCCCCACACCTCCCAATCATTATTTTTGCCCAGCCTCCATTTTCAGTTATGACCTTTACAGAGGTGGACCTTTTCAACTCCTCCGGATAGCGTGGCAATGTTCCAGGATTCGTTACCGTGACAGCCATGGGGTCTTCTTGAGTGTCGGGCTGAGGGGTGAGGCCTGCATTCCTCAGATGAGACAGGACGAGATAATGTCTCGGAGGACTCACAAATAACACAAGCACACCGCCTAGCTAGCTAGGCTGGGCCAGCTCCCACCCCACCCACCACTGCTAGCTAACCGTACGGGAGGTAGTCAGACACGCTAGGAAGAACAGCATCTGGCTCATCCATTAGGATGGAGGTTATAGGCTGCACACACCCCCGCTCTCCCTCTGAGGTGATGAAAATCACATCACCATGTAACAATAACATTGCAGTAATGTCTTAATTTATGCCATTGTGACAGAGTGGGATTTGAAGCTGTGACCCTTTGATCCTCTGCCACTGAGCTACGCCCATCCACTAAATCACTGACACGTGTGTAGAACAAGAGAAGGACCAGGCAAAGCACACATGGTATCTCTCTCAATAAACATGGTTGCTGTCCAGTGGGACCTAGCAGCGCTAGCAGTGCTAACCGTGGCTAGGGCTGTGAGATGAAGCTAGCAGAGCTGGAGTCAGGAGAGATGAGACGGAGTTAGCAAGAGAGCTGGAGTCAGGAGAGATGAGATGGAGTTAGCAAGAGAGCTGGAGTCAGGAGAGATGAGATGGAGTTAGCAAGAGAGCTGGAGTCAGGAGAGATGAGATGGAGTTAGCAAGAGAGCTGGAGTCAGGAAAGATGAGATGGAGTTAGCAAGAGAGCTGGAGTCAGGAGAGATGCGCTGAAGGTTGGGAGGTCAACCTGCCTACAGTGCAGAACGTGCAAATGACATCTACTAGGTGATCCAGCCAGCTCAGCACTCTGGTCCTGCACCGCCATCTGTGTCAGTGTGCCAGGCGGGAATTGCCGAACACGCACACGCACACACACGCTCATACATACACACACACATACACACACACACATACACTCTCACACACATACAAACACCCCCAGTGCATTCAAAAGAGCAAGGATTGCAGTTTATCCAAAAACAGAGCAGATAACTCATCCACCTGTGGGGCAGAGGAATGATGCCTGGATGCATGTCACTGTAGATGAAGCACTCAGGGAGTATGTGTGTGTGTGTCTGTGTGGACCCCATGTATGTGCACATTCCTGTATGTGTGTAAGTGCGTGAATGTCTGTGTGACTCAATGCATGAGCACATTCCTGTGTGTGTGTATGCATGCTTGTGTGTGTTTCTGTGAGTGGATACAATGCATGAGCACATTCCTGTGTGTGTTCTCATACCTTTGTTTGTGCGTGCCTGTGTGCAGGGCCAGTAGCTGCCCCTGAGGCTCTATTGACAGAGAGGGTGAGGTCTGGAGGGTATTTATAACCATCACCCTGGGAGAAACGGCAGGTGGAGGCTGGACCAGAACAAGGTCACGGCGAATCACTGGACTACACACACACACTCACACTCACCCATAGCTACCCAGCACAATCTGGTTCCTCTTGGGACGAGACAAGAACGATGTTCTCACTCAATGGAAGCTGGCACTCGGCTTGTTAACAGGCTTGTTAGCATTAGCTAGTTAATCAGTTCAGCCCTGACACTGTCTAAAAACTCCTGAGAAAAAAAACACAAGCTAATTTCAAGGATACACTGTTGATAGCTGTTGCATGGCAACCTGTGTTTTTGTGAATGAGGAGGGGCAGAGGGGGGGGGGGGGGGGGGGGTTGTGGCTTGCCTAACAAGAATCAAGTAGGCAGGCATGTGAATAAGCTTAGCACCATCTAGTTCAGCTGCGTGGGATAAAGCCATTAAGCACAGCCTCCTGGAGCATGCAAAATGGATGCATGCTTCGCTGTGCTGGCGGATCATTCTCATGAACCACCACTAAGAAATCTCTGTTTGGGAGTTTTAAATTATTTAAAACTGGGAGATATTCATTCTTATCTGGTGCGTGTGGGATTAAGGAGACATTGTGTCAAGGCTTAGATTAGACATAAGGACAAGTCTAGGAGGCGTGGTTTTACTACTAGGTCTTAAAAAGATACTTTATTCATGTGATATCAGACAGGAAACTCCCTCTCCCTCAATACTAAGGTCAGATGGCTGAGCGGTTATGGAGTTGGGCTATTAATCAGAAGGTTGCCAGTTCGATTCCTGGCCGTGCCAAATGACGTTGTGTCCTTGGGCAAGGCACTTCACCCTACTTGCCTCGGGGAAAATTTCCCTGTACTTACTGTAAGTTGCTCTGGATAAGAGCGTCTGCTAAATGACTAAATGTAAATGTACTAGGCTAGCAGAAAAGCCAGTACAATAGAAACAATCCTAAGGAGTGAAATTGACCACATACAGTTAATTTTCTTATGTTGTAAAGGTGCATAGCCCATGACCTAATGAGTCATCTGACATGATGCAAACACACACCTCTGTAATCTTTCTAGGGATAAAAGCACCTGCTTAATGAATACAATGGTACTCAAGACTACTTATTCAAGGCGTCTGGAGTAAGAAAAAATAAATAAAATGGTGTTGAATCTCGTGCCGTTCATGAATATTTATCTGGGCTGGAGGGGATTTGATAAGTATCTCTGTTCGGTAGCAGCCAGTCCTTCAACGTGTAATAGAGTCTTAATGAGGGACCTCATCTGCTGGCTGGATGGGCTGAGGAGGGTGCCAACACAGAGCCAGGATGAGAGTCCAGGAAAGCCCTTCCCATCATGCTTTGCTACCAATCATTAACCCCCCCCCCCCCCCCCCCCAAAACCCAAATTATCTAGCCATACGTAACAGACGTTTCTTTGGCAACCGTCAATTTCCCCTCAGCAGTGGCCATGTCGAAATGGAGGGTGAGGGGTTTCTGACCTACAGCTTTGATCTGCCGCGTCCAACCAACACAGATGTAGTGTCAGGGTGTGGGGGCTGCAGATGGGGTTGGGCCTCTTGGTGTCTTTGGAGGCCTCCGTCCTCACCCTCACATCCCTACCATCTAACATCCCTACCATCTAACATCCCTACCATCTAACATCCCTACAGCCTAACATCTAAATATGCGTGGAAACATAAGCCTCTATGGTAAAAATATTATCATATTACAATTATGTCTTGGTATATGATATATATTATACATTAGAAACATCCATCTACACATTACATCTGTAACACATTTTCTGTAACCAGAAAGGACTTTGTTATCAATAGTTCATCATGTCTGTATAAGAATTTAACAGCATCAGGTGTTCTGTTCGCTTTACAAACGTGCGGTTTCTGTAAGATGCACGAGGCCTGAAGAGCAGAGCAGATGTGTAGAGCTAAAACAATGTAAGGTGGCACTGGAGCTGCGTTTACACTTAAGACGAATCAACACATTCCTCGTGTTAAAAGTAGGAATTGGATTTCAATAACTCAGTCAGGGGACGTCTGTAAGATTAATTTGACGGGAACGAGCTGAACATGCTAAAATTCATACGGGTAAGCACAACCAGCTTACCCGTTCCCTGTTGTGGGGTAGCCTGTGTGTCTCACTTCTCCTTTACTCATCAGGAAAGTATTTTTAAAATATTACCTGACACATTAAAACGTATTTAACCGTAGTTTCTTGTTAGAGATGTAAGGCTGTGCTGCACTGCACATTTTGGATACACTTAACTAAACTTAGCCCTAAAGACAGCATGACTATTAACCAAGTCGAAAATGACAATTCACTTAATCCCCATTAAAATGAGTATATAGCACAATTTAAATGAGTGTAGATAACTGTCGTAACACCAGTTTGCACATCCGTGTTGAATAATGCAGTATTCAAACATCTCTGAATATGACACGGGAGATCATGAGGAGAATGTGATGCTAGCACTTTACGCCTCTGGGTGCAAATGAGCCAATCTGTCCATGCTAAACGACGGTTAGCTCGCCTGGTGTTGTTTTAGCGTTAGCCACACAACGTTGAACAAGCAACATGGATCAAGGGAACTCAGTTATCTAATTAGAGATGAGTGTTATGCTATGCGTGAGCAGATCGGGACTACCTAGGGTGGATTGAACTCCGGTCACTCGTCATTTAGGAAGACTCCAAACTAAACACAATATATCAAGTAGGCTACCGGACATCAACAAGGAACTGATCAAAATCGAAAGTCTTATTCAAAATTGGGATATGACTTGCACGTTTTTTTCTCTCTCTCTTCAACGCTTCCTCCTCACTGATAGCGATAACTAGGCTACAATCATGAATGACCATTTATCCCTGACCCCAACTCTAACCGCTTCCCAACCCTGAACCACACAACTCCAGTGAGTGTGAATTAAACAGGGGACTCTGAACACGGCTGAAACAATAGTATCATTCAGCTCTGTCGTTCAACCTCAATGTAGCAGGTCCAAACTGGGAACTATGCCAACCGTCTGACCGAATGAAGTCCGCTCCATCTCGCCCAAACAAAGCCTTCAGAAGAGGGGCAGCACAGTCACTACGGTGTTACGTAACACAGGAAGATCAATTCATGAAACCTGAAAGTCAAAATAAAGAAATGTATAGGCCTAGGCCTGTAGTATAGGCCTAGGCCTGTAGTATAGGCCTATAGGCCTACGAAAATTAAATCTAAATCAGAACGGTAGCCTATAGGCTATCTGGTTGTGACTTAAGACTATAGCTAGAGCTAATGGTCACATGTAATAATTCAATTCACTCTCTCAGCCCAATTAAATAAGCCAACATCTAGGAGAGTCAATAATGAGTCAGCTATAGGTCAACACGGTAGAGAAATATTAGCAAGTCAGGTCTCAGCAGGCCATGCAGTGCTGCGTTTCTGCTTGCTTCTCTGATCCCTTCGGAATGTGGAAGGCCTAATTAATTCTCAAAATATTCGCATACTTAAAGTTTTCACCAGGGTATTTATGGAATTCAGTAATCAATCCCTTTAGTTTCCAACCACCACATTCTGTGTCAGGAAATTCAAAGTTATATCACGGCAAACAGTTGCTAGGGAACAAATCAGTTTGTTTCGCTTCAATGAAAACAGCTAATAGTTGGTGAAGTTGTACCTAGCTCGAAGGGCATAGGTATAGAGCTAACCTCCATTCTCGCCAGATGGACCTGGAATGTTTCGGTAGTAAATCTAATGTAGCTAACAACGACTTATTTCCCAATCGATGGACGGCACGCTGCCTTCCTATTATAGTTGACCGTTCGAACGTGCATAGTTTGTGATCTGCTAGCTACCCTAAATACGTACGCTACATTCAGGGGCGGTGTTATGCCAAACATGTTCAAAATTGTCACTGCATTGACTTTAGCCTAACGGTGCTTCATTGAGGCAAGGTTACTTTAGCCGTCACTGGCCATATGTTGAGGGGCTCTCAAGAGGAGCTTTGACATTTATGTTATCTGCACAACGGCAACACGTCCCCTGCGAGTGGGCTGCCAGCCAGCAGAGATGCCTTTGCTAGTACGCTAACCAGATGACAGAGTCATTTACGTTCTTTCAACATTGCAATCATAAGAACACAGGATCTTTCTCCCTCCCTCTCTCTCTCTCGCTCCCTTCCCTGCGACAGTCTCTCAGTCCTGAGAGTGCTGTTGTCACCTTCTCTATACCTCAAGTCTTAAAGATAATGGCACTTATGTTGTTTTGGGGGACTCTTTGGAGAGAAAACACTACTTACTGTAGGGTCATGATATGCAAGGGTATAGGTCTCACTGAGTGACGGAAGAAAATACGATATCCTGATGTAAGGGACATGTAATACTAGTTAACTTAAAATATGCCAAGTATCTCTGAGATCACACTTTCTTGCTAGACCTAGAATAAATCAACTGAATATGCTCAATTATTAATTAACATTATATGGCAGTGATGTAGCTACTGTACATAGCAACAACAACAACAAACTCTCCTAACTAATGACCTGACAAAAAAACCACAACACAATTAGCTCCAGGAACAGTGTTTATCATACACACGGGTTATGGAACCCTGCTAACCCGGTCTTTCAATGCTCACTTCCTGTTTACCTTGTTGGCCCGCCTCACTCTCCCACCAAAGGCCTTCTTGACTAAAATAGGTCTCAGCTAGCGACATCCTGAGGATGTTGTTTTGCTAAAGAAACAAGACGGACCATGCAAAACTATTGTGGTCTGGCTGGGCTTAAGTCAGATCTATAGACTCCCTCGTTCTCTCAATTCCCACAGGCCTTGTGTGGAAAAATAAGACGGTAGAATTTAATTTGGAGTAAGCCTTTTCTCAAATAGGTTTAGGTGGTGGTTATTACTAATTTTTACTGTTATGACTTCAAGAGGAATTCTTGCATCTAGCATCACAACAAATGCACTCTACCATTTCTCTCAGTCCTATAAGAAGTTGACCAAGCTTTGCCACTTGCTAAAAAGAGTCTTTTTGACGTTGGTAAGACTGTTTGGTTCAAATGTACAAAAAAAACAGTCTCTCCCAGACTGGCGACAACATAATTACTCTGATGTAGACGGTTTTGGACAAGCAGAAGCTGGTTTCAACAGGGGGCTATTGTGTAGGCACACTTGCTGGTTGGACTCTATGTACTAGGACATATGGAGAAGTATGAATGAATGTCTGTTTACAGTCTCTCCCTCCAATTACAATCAAACACAGGTCTTCATTTAACATAAAAACTTAAATGTAGCCTCAACGTTAAAAGTTAGAAGTCTGCCACTTATGAGATGACAAACAAGGTTACATTTACATTTAGTCATTTAGCAGACACTCTTATCCAGAGCGACTTACAGTAAGTACAGGGACATTCCCCCGAGGCAAGTAGGGTGAAGTGCCTTGCCCAAGGACACAACGTCATTTGGCACGGACGGGAATCGAACTGGCAACCTTGAGATTACTAGTCCGGTTCCCTAACCGCTCAGCCACCTGACTCCCAGGTTGGAATGGAATGGCTTACCAGGTAGAGCACATGCTGAGGCCCTGACACAACCGACCCGGGTTTGATTCCAGCTTGGGCCATCTCTCTTTTCCTTCGTCTCCCTCTATTCCTCCCTCTCCTTCTCACTCTCTCTCTCCTAAATGTCCTGTCTACTTCTCTCTGTCTCTTTTCAATAAGGCCATATGAATATCTTTTTAAAAAGCAGGTCTACCGAGAGTGCAAAGAGGACATTGTTCTGCTAGCGGAGGTAGAAGGTAATTTTGTGTCACGTGTTGTAAACCCAGCCAAATCAGACTCTTGTTATAATTCATCTGACTCTCAGTATCAGGCTTTGCCCAACTAGAGCAAAGTATGATTTCAAACAAGCCACAAGCTCTCAACTGAAAAGACAAGAACGCCCCAAAGCCATGACCACCAACTGACGCTACAGAATGTTGCTTTGTGTTACGTCTCATAAACTTATTAGGAAGTTGTACTTGTCTTCAAACCGGGTTACTCCTGAGCAATCACTTACAGTTTTGACCAGTCAATTTGACCTGTTTACAAATGCTGGAGCTGCTGGGTAATATGCAAATAACTGATGAAAACTAGCTTAGTTTACTTAAGTTCATTACAACATAGGCCCATTTCAGTCCTAATCCTCTATGGCCACAGACTGGTACTGAAAGTGACAAGGCAAAGCCTGACCAACCAGATTTGGCAAGCCCAAGATAGGCTCCAAATCTGGAAGCAGAAGGCATATGGCCAGGGAGACTGCCGAGAGGGATGCAAGCATCAGACCAGATGACTCCACAGCAACACCTTCATTCCTAATAAATGAAATTATAACGCCATGAAACACAACGAGCCATCGATGTCCCATCTACACGGGTGGTTACATAAAACGTTAAGCGATTTCTGTATCAAAGACATTCTCCATCTCCTCTGCTCTCGTTTTTCAAGCTTGAATCTGTCGATGGACGTCGGCCAGTAGAGAAATGCCTGCCAGTTTTCAAAATATTTTTTTTTACTCGAATAATATAAAAAAACGTTTACTAGTAAGGGTCTAGCTAGAGAGAGGGCATTAGTCAGTCAGACAGCTCAAAAGGAACAGAGCACCCAGAAGTCTGGGTGCTGCTGCAGCATTTACAGACAGGAAAAACAGCCGGCTACAGCAGTCACTGGAGGCCTGTCTCTGCTTCACACTTCACCCTCACGGCTACAAGACATAAGTTATTTTCACTTAAAGCCAGGGTAGGTAAGTTTTGGGAGCCTAGCGATTTTAGCTGGAGTTTGAAAGAATTCAAACCTATGCCAATATCCCATGCCTTCCTTTAAAGCCACTCCTCCACAGGAGACAGGTATACAGACAAGTAGACAGGTATACAGACAAGTAGCCCATCCAATCATTGCATTCTGTCCAAATGCCGTCCAATCGTTAAGGTCAGTCTGAACTTAATTATGTAATAAACACAACCAGTTTTGCGATGCCCACAGATATCAGATTGATTTCATTTTACTGTCAAACATTTAGAGTTATTGGTTGCTATCAGGATGTGACATTTATGACAGCAAATGTGACAAAAAGTGCGTCTCAACAACATTACCGACCCTGCCTTCAACAACATCCATCATGACTGCCTGCTTGAGGGAGAGCAATAGATGATCCCAATGCTTCAGAATGTTACTTATTATAGAGTCGCCTCCTTCAGCAAGTTTAAGTGCCACTAATTTGCCATTAAGAAAAACTTCTTCTGCCATTAATCCTTGGCTCTGGGGCTGTGTCGCGTCAACGCCAGGCTACACGAAGGATGATATGAATACTTAATGGTGACAAGAAGATGAATGAAAAGCGTTTGTTCCTGGCAGGAACAGTTTAAGTGCGCGGAAACAGCAGGAGCGCTGAGGAACCCCTGGCAGAGGACGGCAGTTTGAGGTCAAATCAGACAAGAGTCAATTATCAGGATTGAGCGGTGTAACGTCTCTAAGGTCATACCTTCCTTCAACGGCGATCTGCAACGCATCGCACAATTGACACGCAACACAGTTCATCACGTCACTGCGACTGACCTGCCCTTTTAGCTGGAGATACCGCAGGAGACGATTTCACAGACTACATGCAGTCACAGACTCGGGTGTAGTAAATATTGACATGGAAACTGTGCTTCTACACAATGCGTGTCATTTCACGTGAGAGATGTTCACATCGGAAATACAGTTCAGAGGTCACGACAGTTTACGCAAGCCTCTCAGAGTGAAAAGCCCTAAGAATCTCCCAAGTACAAAAGCTCACTGGTGCCGAACATGTGGAAAGAGCCGGCCGCTAATCTGAAGCTGACATTTCAGCATTCAAAGCTCTAACCGTTAGAAGAAAACCAAGCTAGAGGTTCAACTCAGGCAATGCTCACAGATAATGACTTTGCGGGGAATAGGAGGAGGGGGGGGGGGGGGGGTCGAGGCCGGGGACTTCAACTGTCGTACATTCCAGAGAGAATTGGATTAGGTTGAGTGGACATTTTCTTTGATAGCCTGTGGAGGAGCAGAGGGTTGGAAACGTGACCAGCCACAAGTCAGACAATCCGTCCAAGACCTATTTAGGCAGATAGGGTTTCAGCTAGGCAGACATCCTACACCTCCAATACAATCCGCTTCGCAGAGCACAGGAAACCCAGAACGATTGCATTTTCCTCATTGCTGATTACATATAGCAGAAACGGTTTTGGCTCTGCCTCAATTGGTTTTGTTTTTACTTTACACTAGACGATACTGTGTCTGTCATTATGACAGCGGCTTCCACGAACAATGACAGCTGTCTGACTCGTGCATATGTCATAAATCAGGAAATACAAATCAGTTATTTTTGTGCACACGCCAAGCAAGCATTTGGCCCCCCACATTGAGAAATAACACAGATGCAGAAATTAAAATAAGATCTATAAACAGGAAGTGGTTTGGCAAATATGCTCTGTAACCTTTGAGTCAGATTCGCTTTCTGAAATAGGTCATGAATATGAATTACGCAAACGACCAGGAGAAGCAGTGAGAGAAGGGTTAGTCCACTATGGTAACCCTGGGATCAGATGAGAGACGACTTGCTGAAGAGAACACAGCTCTGTACAGCTGTACACATCACATCACAACCTGATCCTGAATTCATTTCACATCGGTTGAAACCCTCCTAGCAGAAAGATGTCGGGTGAGACTTAACATCTGGGAAAAGGAAAATGTTTCTAATGTGGAAGTGTGCTTACATTTGGGTTTGGCTCCCGTTTGTTTGTTTTTTGTTTGTTACTAAAACAACTCAAGATTGGATAGAAAGGGAGCCTTGTCCTTGGTTAAAGGGGGGAACGGTTATCCTGCAAACAGAACAGCTTCACCGTTTCTTCTCCAGATAAACTGAAAATGAACAACTACATAAGGGGGTAAAGGTTAATCCCAAATGGGCCAATACTCTGCCGTGGCCTGATTCAGACCCCGGGGTTGCGACAGACGAAATCTGAAAAAACAAAGCTCAGGAACGTTGTAAACATCCCTAAGCTTCACAGTGGACTGGCCACCGGTAGATTTACAGACCCTGTAATCAGGCAATTAATCAGCTCACGCTTTCATCCACTTCACGTCTGAGCAGTAGAAGCACAGGAAGGATTACCTCGACCACTAGCACAGCACAGGACAAGGGCCAAAAGCCCATTTTCACTGATAAGCCTCCACTTGTTTTCATGTAGTTCTGCACCACTCCACATTACATTCATCTCAAGGATCAGCAGGCAGTCTTGTTACACAATCACACAAATGTCAACATCTCAAGCTTGGTTTATCCTCCTGCCTGTGGAGATGCTAGTTATGCAAAGACTGTTATGGTGATATGCCCAATCTGTTTCTGTTCTGTGAAGGACAATGGGACCTATTGGGGGGCCTTGAAACGCAGAGTTGTTTTTCTTCGCTTTAAAAATACCTCCGGAGGAATGTGACCCATGAGGATCTGAAACATACTTCTGACATGACACAATGACTGTGATTCATTTCCAACAAATGTACGACTGTAAGAGAAGTGACCCAGCCCGTCTGTATTTCAAACGCTGACAGATCGAGGCCGGGAGCACGGAGCCTGAAGGATGCAGCGCACGAGGAAAGGGGTGGAGTCAGAACACTCAGCACCGTTGGGTTCCCATCATGCCTCAGCGTTGTACTGAGCCCAGCCTCAGACCAAAGGGAACGGTCTGTCAGCAGATGAACTGTGCTGGAAAGGAGCGGGCCCAGAGAGGGTGGCATGGCCCCCAGAGCCCCTCCACACACACACACACACACACGAGAACACCAGATCAAAGACAGGGGAGAAAGCCGGCCTGGCTGCCTGCATCCAGCCTCCAGCTGCAGTGTTTGAAACTCACAACGATGCTATTCTTCAGTTTCATAAGCTTCTGCTCCTTCCAGCAAGAAGCACTACGGTCATTAAAACAATTCATCTACACCTTCTAAATCTTACAACAGTGCCTTACGCCATATTAAACATTCATAAAAGGATGTGATAACTTGGCCTACGCCTATTCTCCTTGTTCAATGAGATATGAATAACATAATTAATCCGTCAATGTGTCTAACCTTACCTTTACAAACGATTTAAATCAAGCTTAATGTCCAGCAGGTTATGTTGTTGCCAGTGTGGCCTCTAGCCTGTGATGTTAGAGAGCTGCGACAACTACAGCAGAAACCAGCAACTAATTCTGGTCCACAAAGTCGCAACAAGGTAACTGTCTTCCTGTGTTCTGTAGTCGTACTGAGAGGGTTTGAATACAGAGATATAAGCTTCTCATTGGCTTTCTCATTATTAGATTCCCCCTACTAGCAGACCTGAACAGAACTAACAGCATTCCACAAAGGTCTGCAGCACTCGATGTGCAACTTCATTATCTGATTCCTTCTTCTCTCCTCCATGGTGTTCCTGCTCTTCTACGCCACTGGGATGGATAGATTATTTATTATCTAGAAGTCGCAGTGTACGAGGGATTGGAATAGTCACTCGCTTCTAAACGAACTCCCTAGGCCACCACAATTCCAGAACATCAATATCTTTAATGAACTGCGGTTAAATGTGTGAGGTCAATAACATGGAATATTGCTCCATCGCCAACTTTTGATAACATGAGGTGAAATATGTTTGTCAGTGTTCAGGCCCTAGATACAGTAACCAGGAAGAAACTCAGAAAAAAAGTGGAGGGGTGAAAGTGAATATGAAACTATAATAACCAAATCAAGTACACTGAATTACCGTGGGTGTCCAGTCCAGTCTCAGTCAGTCAGGGCGTCCAGAAAAGCACAAAATGCACAAGATAGGCTAGCTCCTGTGTTTGAACTGATTAATACGTCACTGTGACCACTATGTGTGTGACCACTTAGGCCTCCACTTTCAAAACTAGAAAAACATGTGACATCACTTAAGTTCCACAAGGTTAGCCTAGCGACGGGAGGCCCAGGATGGTTGTGGTTAGCCTAGCGAGTTAGCCTAGCGAGGTGAGGCCAAGACTGGTTGTGGTTAGCCTAGCGAGTTAGCCTAGCGAGGGGGGGCCAAGACTGGTTGTGGTTGTTTGCTGAATGACTCCTTGGAAGTGAGAGGAATTCTGTGACCGCATGCAATACAATTCAACAGGCTGAGCTAACAACGATTCAGGCTAACCATACTGTAGTTTCTCGTGAGTCTGAACATTCAGTCTCACGTGCTTCTGTCTGGAAGACTAAAAATAGGACAGAGGTTATGAAGTGTACACAGAGGAAACCAGCCTGTCAGGATGAAAACGTTACAAATAAACACCACAAAACCATCCTGTAGTCATCTGTTTCCTTCCTGGTTGGGCTCAGAAAGCAACCTGATGCTTTTCCTTGTCCCAATCGAACATAACAGGATGTTGCCATTGGTTAAAGAGAGCCAGCCTCTCTAAGACTATGGATGAATTACCAACCCCTTTTCTCCCTTCCCTCCATCCTCCCTACTTATCTCCCTCTGAAGATTCTGCATTGGGTTCAAGAGCAAGAGGGGACAATGGCATTTCACAGCTCTGAGTCAGAGCCTGGGTCTGACTAAGTCTTCCATCATCACCCTCAGTCCGTAACATATCCAGTTGGGTATTTGGAGTCATGGATAATCCTTACCTATAGGCTCAAAGCACAAGAACACACTGTGCAGCAGCTATGTCATTGAAGCACTGTGACTCATGGCTGTGTGTGAGTGTATATCCATGTGCCTGTCAGAGGAACCTTGCAGGATAAGGGGGGTGGCCGGTCTGAAGTTGATCACTTGATCACCCTGGGCTTAAGATGTGACATTTCCAGAACACGTCCTCTGTTATTCCCCTATGGTATTCATAAACCGAACCAAATCAGATGTTTGCTGCGCATTGCAACACAACATTTACATTTAGTCATTTAGCAGACGCTCTTATCCAGAGCGACTTACAGTAAGTACAGGGACATTCCCCCCGAGGCAAGTAGGGTGAAGTGCCTTGCCCAAGGACACAACGTAATTTTGCACGGCCGGGAATCGACCAGCAACCTTTGGATTACTAGTCCAATTCCCTAACCGCTCAGCCACCTGACTTGACACACAATATGCTGGGAAGAACTTAAGTGAAAAGAAGCAAAAGTAGTGGCCAGTGGGCAGTTTAGTTAACACTCACTCATGCCAGGTTATAACAGAGGGAGATTGGCGCCTTCAGATTTCCACATCCACACTACTCAATAACTTGAGTTAATGACAGGCCTCTAACGGTTGGCTAATCCCAAGAGGTTGCGCCAGGGCCTTAAATATGAACTAGGCTAGAAGGAACACTGGCACAAGGCAAGGTTTGTCTCAGAAACTGATGTTCAGATTAACCAGAATTGCTGGCATCTGACAAACAGTGCTGTAAAACGTTATCATGGGCTAGCGTGATTTGTGATCAACAGAAATCGTCCGTGCAATTGTTTTTATTTTTTTCTTCAATGTTGTGCTGTGGACTAGATTTTCGGATGAGATGCAGACATAAGAGCGTGTCTGGTGAAAATACATCAGTCGCCTGAGAGAAGAAAGTCATGCAGAGGGGCTGACGTATACACACGAGATAGTGTCACTAGTCAAACATAAAAGGCATGTCTGTGACAGATTGGACAGACATGCTTGATTACAAGTGTCATTGCTGCCCCATCACCCCATCTAATGAAGCAGTCAGACAAGGAGAGCTCGCGACGGCACAGTAAATACCGCCATAGCCTTCCCCAGGCGCGCATGCCCTCGCATCCCTTAAAACTGATCAAGCAGAATGCAGGCCTGAGGTTTACACACCATCAATGACAACATGTGGCCTGCCCGGTAATTGTTTACTCAATGTGCCGGTGTCACGATTGCCTTTCCCACTACATTTAAGTGGGCTATTGATTTCCCACTGTTATGCGTATCAGTGTGCTATCAAACCAAGTGGTGGAATTGCCCTTACTACGGTTTATCCACAACTACAAAAAACCTTCTTGGATCAACTATGCAAAAGTAACAAACTAAGAAGGATATCTAAATACACCCCCTTAAGCATAACGGGGTAACTGATAACGGGGTAACTGATAACGGGGAAGTGTTACGAGTCCATGTTCCTTTACTTTATTGTCCCGGGCCTGCGCTGGATTGCAACACATTTCAGATCGCATGCGAATGTTCAACCAGTCATTCGGAGACCGTTATAATCGTAAACCCTCTCTCATTGTTCATGGACAATTATTACGTTTGGGTTTAAAATACAGTTACAGCCAAGTCGAACTAAACTATGAATCAAACACTAGTTCCACAAGGAATTGTAACGTTTTTTTCTTGACAAGCAATATATGTTTCCCATAAGTGGCTGGGTTAGGTTATTTCAGCTACTGCTATGTTAAGTAGCCCTGATTATCTCTGCAGATAGACTACAGATTAGCAACATACGCGACACTGTAGCCGAATGGCACCAGTTCTGGCTACATAGAAAGAAGGAAACAATGTAGCTATGTAGCGAAGGAGTGGCCACAGCGGGAAAGGCTAGATCATTGTTAGAATGTACCCAGGTGACTTCATCAAAACATGCCAGAAATATTTTAGCAATAAAGTATCGATAACATTTGAATGATTCCTCTGACCTGTTGCGTTCTTTCTGCTGGATTCATCATCACAGCCTGGCGGAAGCTGTTATCCACATAAGACGCCATTGTGTTGAAGACGAGTTAAAAAAAACTGTTGAATTGCTTATTCCTTTGACCAATTGCAAATATCCACGGTGGAGGTTCCACAGAGAGAGGGGTAGTATTTGTTCCCACTTCTCATATGTTCAGCACACGCTAATAGAGGTGGATACGAACTCCCCAAGCCAGGCCACAGCGTGAGCCTCGGGGTTTCCTTCTGTCCCCAAACCGATTATTCTGGAGGGCTGCCACCGGTCCCAACAGAAGGAAACTTATAAGGCGCGGCTCGAAGAATCCTTTTACAAGTCACAGCAGATGCCTGGTGATTGGAAGTCGTTTGCGGTCAAACTGTTCCGACACCGATATCCAGTCCTTGTATCTTCAGCATTTTGCTGTTGACAAAAAAAATCTATGAAATTACATTCAAAGGAAAAAGTGTACGCTATTCTTATAACAAGCAGTTGTCCATTTTTGAATGTAATGCTATACATATCCGACAGAAACAATCCTTACAAAAGCATTTTGATAGATTTAAAAGTAAAGATGAGTCCGCCGCCACAGCTTTCTGTTGTATGCCACCATGGTGACTGACACAAGGGGAGGCTCGGACGAACCCATTTACAAAAATGGAGCCGGAGGACAATACAGTGTGGACAGAAAATCGATCCTTTGTCGCCATCCAGTGACATAAAAGAGAATAATGCCAAAGACTGCAGACTCAATTCACACATTGGCTGCAAGCTTTGTGTCGTCGTCGTCCGCCCCCCCCCCCCCCCCCCTGCAGTGTTGGGAAATGATCCATGGAATTAAACCTAAAACTGCAGCAATACTAAATATGCATGATATGCCAATTGATCTATGGTCAAATACAAACTGGCCTAGGGCCTATTTGTGGAAGTGTAATTAACCGTATTAACTACTTGCTAATTCCATTATAGCCATCTTCGTTCGGGATGGTCATCAGGATGGTCATTATGACGGGCCACGAGCACAACACCTGCTTCCAAACACTGACACTGACAACCCAGTTGCCTGGCAACAGTCACTGACCCTATAACCACTGAACATTGAGCTCACTTTATGTCCGCGGTGGTCCTGCTCGCGTGTCTGAAAAGTACCATAATGACTTATGAAGAGGTCCGAAAAAAAGTTCCACAAACCTATGGACAAAGGATGCTTTTTACAGGTAAGAATGACACGAGGTTGATGGTGGCATACGCACGTTGGGATTTAGAACGGTAGCAATTAATTATCCCTTATTATGTCATGATTGTTTAATTGTGACATTTATGGAGATGTGTAATGATAAGGATTTGATGTGGTCTTGTTTATTTACCCTTGTGGGGACAAGGATAGTATGAAACAATTGACACTATGGGGCCATTTTCGGGGGGCCCACAACTTCAAATGCTATAGGGGTTCTGGGGAATTCTGTTAAAGTTAGGAGTAGGGATAACATGATTTGAAATGGGAAGTAATTGTCAGTCCTACAGTCCAGGATTGTAAAACAAACCTGTGTGTGTGTGTGTTGTGACATTGTGACCCATTTACAGTAGGTACACAAAGCAAATCATAGTAGAGTCGCATATTCTTTATCTCGTTTCCAAGGTCCAGACGGAATCGGAGATTATCAGACGAGATTCATCGATTTCCCACAACATATTGGCATTAGTCCTATGTCGCCCGAAGCTACAAGCGATGTGAATTACCTGTTTCGGGCCAGCCTAAACCCTCCTCCACCTCCACTCGGGCAGAGATGTGTCGGAGGGGTGGGATGGGGCTTGCAATACCACCAGCTGTTGAACAGTGAGACGCTGTTCAGCAACATGCAAATTAAGGTGAGGCTCAAATAGGCCGAATGCAAATTAGGCTAGATGATAGGGGTGGGGGGGGGCAGTGATAGCGGACTGCAAACCTTGATACATTTATAGTTTATTATGTTACTTAATAGCCCACATATTGGAGGGCAAATTCGATCCTCCTTGAATCACTATTGAAATAGGCTACGTATTTTCTCGTGGTGGTGTTTTACATGCTTATTTAAGGTTCAAGGGATAACCTATATATTTGAAGTTGGTTCACATGCTATATTTTCTGTCATAACTTTAGAAAGAAAGCTCGACACAAACTAGATATTTTCACAGCATCTCCGTTAGAGCCCTGCTGACTTCTTAATTTACCTTCCTGTTGATTACTGTTCATCCAGAGATCTGAAATCCGCTCTGCCCTGGAGGACAGAGTGACTCACAGATATCAAAACCCATGGTGAGCTAGCGTTTGTAATTAGCTACTTCTATTTATTGTATTTCATATTCTGTTACCACCACTCATATTACGTGCACACTGTGCATTTGATATAGCCTTTCAGGCTTGTGGAGTGTTTGGTGAATGTAGGCTGCTCCGTTCCTCATGCATAATGTAGCGCTTCCGCTTTTGTATAGGACTGCACCGCCACACTTTCTAGACAAGCAATCTGCCGGAGCCAGAGGCAGACTCGCTTGGACACCCAACATGTACGACAGTTACAGCAAGGATGTCAACAAACTGTTTCTACTCAACAAAGTTAGTCGTTAACTATAAGAATATTCAATACTCTCCCCTCACTGACCTTGTGTGAACAAGCTGCATAACATCTGATACTCGAAACTAGTTGGAGGAAAAAAACGTGTGTGGGCTCTCTTTTCCCTCTCAAGTTTCCTCCCTTACTTGTCACCTTGCACTTACAGTTTACCATAAGGGAAAAAAAAAGGTAAAATTAATTGTGGTAGACTGCACTTTGTGCCTGCGACTGGGTGATTCAAAAGAGTGGTCAGAAAATCCTTCTTGAAATGTCTATGCCTACATGTGTAAGACATCAAGGAAGATTTAATGTATTTGAATTCATGCATCTTGCTGTACTATCATGTTTAGAAGTAAAATCCAATGAAAAAAGTCTGTTGATACACATATTATTGTTTTTCTTCCCAGAGGGATGACCTTGCCATAAGACATGAGTTGGTGAGAGTGTCAAAAAAACGAAAGGAGCATGATGCCATATCTGGAGAACTGACTGACTGACAAACACCTTCTTGTCATGAATACACAAGCTAATCAAGTTATGAGACTCTTTCTTAACACATTCTTCAAGTGATGATAATCCATTCTAAAAAGGTTATCCTCTAGATTCTGCAGAATCATCGCGTTTTGTCTGGTACATTACATATAGGTACCACTTAAGATTTATTATTTTGTATTCATATTGGTGCATCACCTCACTGTACCTGTATATAGCAACAATCTGATTTATAATACAATACGTTGAAAAGGAAGTTGTTCAGACTTATTCATCATAAAAAAGTTATACCCCAGTAAGAAACACAATTTATCAAAAGTGCTGTTAGTGTCTTCACAATGTCCAGGAGATGCTGTGCTTAAAGTAAAAAAGAAAAAAAGGAAAGATAAAAAGAAAATGGCAATTTTCCACTGTCAGAGATACCAGCCTGTATTGCAGCTCCATAGTGTCCCTGATTTCAGCTTTTGATAAATCTTCGAAAAGCAACAGATAATCCATCCAGAAAAAAAACGTACATTCCCCTGAGATAACTTATCTGATAGGTACTTTCACTGCACCAGAGATTTCCAATTTCCACGTAATGGGCCCGGCAGAGGGCTCCTTTTGTGCAGCAAGGCCTAGCTCAATATGCCAGTAATCCTACCCCCAGTTTATAGCTCTCTCTTCTCCAATCAATCGCAGATTTGATATCTGTAGCCTACTATTGGCTCATTTTTTCCCTCTCCAAAGTGTATCTCTATAATAACACATCGAAAAGTCTGTCAAGGGCTTGATAGATACTAAAGTGATGTTTGGGTCCGCAATCAAACAACGAAATGCCACCATATCATACAACCACCGTTTATTTGTATACAAGTAAGTAGGCCTATGTTTAAATTTGCCCGTAAAAGTAGTACTGCAGATAAGTAGCACTTGCATACCCAGCTCAGTAGACGGCGTTGTACCACAAAATATTACAAGATTGCAGTCTGGGAATCAACCACCGAAGAAAAAAAAGCGTTTCTCACGAGATTGGAGGAAGGCAGGCGGACAGACGACAAGCTAAAAACTGGTTTAGATTGCATGCATCACTACCTACCTAGTTTAAAAAATGTCCAACCCAATACCACTGAACAAGCCTGCAAACCCTACGAACCCTCGTGTGTTCTTTGATGTCGACATTGGTGGAGAAAGAGGTTAGACATTTGAGATATAGAAGTGAACTATACTGGCTAAAGGTAGACAGTCCGAGCAGTAGCCGGTTAGCTAGCTAGCTTCATTGATTCCTGCCGTATGAAAGGTTGCAAATTACTTAGCTAGGTTAGATAATAAAAATCACGTTGGTGTTTTCTACAGCAAGAAACACACGCGTTAAATTGATGAAAGGTTAAGTGCTATTTCTATCTTAAATCTGTCTCCCAACTTCAGTCACACTTTTACGAGCAAATAGCGCATGCAAGTCATTTGCTGTTCTTGCTAGCATGGCTAGCTAACTAGCTACGATTAGCCCAATCAGCTAGCTTAGCACGCCAATGAATAAACATATCCAACCCCACGTGTAATAACATGTGCATTAGAATACTTTTACAATTATGTTTACACACATTACTCTATTACCAGATAATCAACGGTTATAGTGGCGTAATTTAAACAAAGAACGGAATAAACTCAGGTCATGATATACTATATACACATTTTCACAGCAAGTGGTTTTATTGTTCTCAGCTGGTCGAGTTGTGTTCGAGCTGTTCAATGACATCGTCCCAAAAACCGCTGAAAATTTTCGAGCACTTTGCACTGGGGAAAAAGGGATTGGCCAAACCACGGGAAAACCACTTCATTTCAAAGGATGTCCTTTCCACAGGAGTAAGTAGTAAATGTTTTTACAAAGATTGTTCTTGTCAAACATCCTAGTTGTCCTTCCAAAAAATTATGAATCTTATTTCTTTCTTTGCTACATCCGATAATTATAACAATGTGCGCTATTGATTTAATCTATACATTAGAGGCATACTAAAACAAATATGTTAATTTATTCCAGTCATCAAACAGTTCATGATCCAAGGAGGCGACTTCTCCAACCAAAATGGCACAGGAGGAGAGAGCATCTATGGGGAGAAATTTGAGGATGAAAACTTTCACTACAAGGTAGTAAAGTGATTAAACACATAGCAGACAATCATTTCTCAAACTTCACAGTGCCAGTGGCTGGCAAGGCTTCTGTTATACACCACCTATTACTTATTCATAGTTATATAAACAAATATAGATATGTTAGTATAACAAGGCATTTATGAAGCACTGGCAGGCATTTTCTAAGGGAGTAGTCTTATCGACTGACATCATTGCTGCTTTTCTCCCTTCTAACATGTGCTGTTTTTCCCCTCCAGCATGACAAAGTGGGCCTGCTGAGCATGGCCAACTCTGGCCCCGGCACCAACGGCTCTCAGTTCTTCATCACAACCGTGCCTACTCCTCACCTGGATGGCAAACACGTGGTGTTTGGGCAGGTTCTGAAGGGGATGGGGCTGGTCAAGCTACTGGAGGCCGTTGAGACAGAGGAGGATGGGCCTCTGAAGGTGAACTAACGAAAAATACAATGTTTAACCCTTGTGTAACCTTCGGGTCATTGTGACCCTTCAGTCATTGTAACCCACCGTCGTGTTGCGACAACTTAAGCATTTCCTTTTAACCGTCGCGCTCTCAGACCCACCACAGCGCGAAGGTTAAAAGAAAATGCTTCACTTAATTTTTGTATACTTATTGATAATCTTATTGATTTAACTCTCCATAGTTTCCTGACGTGACATGAAAATTAGTAATAAGATGCACCAGCTCTCACGCCTAAATGTACATCGTGGCATTCAAGACTGCGTGCTGTGATTGTTTACGTTCAGCAAATATTGCACTTTTATATGGCGGGATCTATATATTGTATTTCTGTACGTGCAACCTTTTTGTCTTACCTCCTTCCCAGCCGTGTGTGATTGCAGAGTGCGGGGAGCACAAGGAGGGGGACGGCTGGGGGGTGGCGCCCAGCGATGGCTCTGGAGACGCACATCCGGAATTCCCTGAAGATTCTGACATCGATTTCAAAGATGTAAGTACACTTTGTAATGGGATGAAGGTCTACTCAAGATTCAGGCAGGAAAATCATTTTCAGAGAGATCAAGAGAACCCAGGGACTTTTTATTTAACCTTTATTTACCCGGGCAAGATCAATAAGAACAAATTCTTATTTACAATGATGGCCTGAAAAAAGCACAAGCTTTTTAGGGACAAGAACGTTGAGGAATAGTCTCTTTGATACAGATACTGGATTGCCCTTGTGTTATGATGAATGAATAAAGAGAACAAATTTAAAAAATCCTTTACCATCCTTCTGTTTAGGTGGAAAAGGTCTTGTCTGTTGCTGAGGATATCAAGAATATCGGAAACAACTTCTTCAAGAACCAGGACTGGCAGTCTGCAATCAAGAAATACTCAAAAGCTCTCAGGTGAAATGTTTTTTGTGATATTTACATGGTCAATTTTGCTTTTTGGAAGAACACCACTTGTTGCTGTGTGTCTGGATGTAACAGTTGGATAGCAGAAAGACACTCAATATAAATGCTCCATCAAATTGGTTGCTTTTTGGTAGCGTAGCTGGCTAAAGCCATGTGTTTGGAAGCGTTGCGTGTGACAGCCAGAGGGGGCCCAACTTTGATCCCCGGAGTGGGAACATGAGGGAAGAAGCGATTACTAACACATGGTGTGATGACACCTGTGGCGTTGAGTGCATGCATATAAAACCCCAAGCCTAAAGCCTGAACACCTGTCCCAGGTACCTGGAGGTGTGTGAACAACTGGATGACGAGCAGACCCAGCAGAAACTGGAGCCGACGGCTGTGAGCTGCATCCTCAACACAGCTGCCTGCAAGCTGAAGCTGCAGCTCTGGCAGGCTGCTGTAGACAGCTGCGATGAGGTAAAGTAGGACGGCAGTAATCTTAGACTCTGCAGAGTCCACAACACACACCCCTGAAGGGCAGGGGTTATTTGCAGCAGCGGTGCCAAAGAAACCCTTTGTGAATATAGAGACGTGCGAATCGGGTTGGGTTTAGGACGAGGGAATTATTTTAAACAGTTTTAAGCTGTTGTTTAGTATTTTAAGAATGACATAGTTGTTTACTTGGCTGGTAGGAAAAGGGGCAATGACAAGGGCTGAAATTGCGTATTCCTTCATGCTGAAAGGACTAACTCACCTTTTTGTTATCTGTTCTCTCTCCCCAGGTTCTGGAGCTGAACCAGTCGAACACTAAGGCTCTGTTCAGGAGGGCCCAGGGTTTGCAGGGACTGAAGGAGTACAGCAGAGCCATGGTAAAAAAGACCCTTGTGGAACGTGGCAAAATTATCCTAATTTTGAAACAGTCATTAGAAAACCTGGTTACAGACTAACTGTTCCTGAACAAATGTATTTCCAAGAATTCTGGTGAAGCACAAGACCAATCTATGCTTTTCCTGTTAGTTTCCTGTAAAATTTAGTACCCACTTATCCTTTTTTTTCAACTGACTCACTAAATGTTTCTTTTAAAACCCCTTTAAGATAAAACGTAATCTTTATGGTGCATTTGCAGCCCTAAACACAAAATTGGGAATTGATAATGTCGTATTGACACTTGTCCCCAAACAGAAATGGGCCTTGTTGTTGAATCGACTGTGCAACAACAGAGATCGATACTGGGAACAGTAAAGGGATTTCTGTCTGGATCCTTGTTTGACTAGCTGAACTGTTTTTGTGAACTTTTCCCATTACAGATTGATCTAAAGAAAGCTCAAGAAATTGCACCAGAGGACAAAGGTAGGGCACCATTCCGTAAATAAAAAAAAAAAATGCTCCAGTGACACTTATGTAACTGGAGCATTTTCACATTAATAGATCGCTATTATTTGTACTAACCAGAAAGGCCACTTTGAAACTAATAGGATGTTTTCAGTGGTTACACATCGGCAGTGCATGCCTCTAATTTGGAGACGTTCATTTGTAAACACTGAAGCGCTGTGTCATTGTTGTTGGTGCACTTCCTTCAGACAAGTTAATTGAAATGTTTTATTTACATTTAGTCATTTAGCAGACGCTCTTATCCATAGCGACTTACAGTAAGTACAGGGACATTCCCCCGAGGCAAGTAGGGTGAAGTGCCTTGCCCAAGGACACAACGTCATTTTGCACGGCTGAGAATTGAACCGGCAACCTTCTGATTACTAGCCCAATTCCCTAACCGCTCAGCCACCTGACTCCCCTTTTATCTCGTTGACAGCAATTGGAAATGAGATGAAGAGAGTTCTGCTGAAAGTGAAGGAAGAGAAAGAAAAGGAGAAGAAAATCTATGCCAAAATGTTCGCCTAACTTTCAGCGGGCTTCCCTGATGTCCTTAAAGATTTCTCAATATTTTGAAGTCTTCTGGTGTGCTGAAATGCTGATACCAGGTTCTGTCAGGAAGTGTGATGCAGCTGTCTTAAATCTTTTTTGGCAGAATTGTTTTCCATCCAGGTTAATTTCATGTTTTATTAGTGACACAAACGGTAATTGCAAGGATGAACTATGAATTAATGGTAGGCAATATTGATATTTTTAGTAGGAACCGTATGCCTGTAAGTTTGACTTCAGTGTTGCACTGTATTGATCAGTTTGAAGGGTAATGCTGAATTTCAACTGCATTACTTAAATACTACTGTTTCTTCCTTTTATTTATTTATACTCAATGTTTAATACACCAAAACAAGTGTACAAATGAAAATGTGTAAGTCTCTTGTGCTTATTCACATTGTTGGAATTTACATGTAGGTCTGATTCAAATTAAATTCCTCATCAAATTCCATAGAAAAAGGGTATGAAGACGTGATGTGCAGAATAAAACAGCACAGATGAGTTGGTTGTATTGTTTATTAACCATCATTCATTCGCATCTTAACATTATGTACAGTATCCTCAAAATCAATATGCTGTTATCAAATGTATTTGCAATTGTTAATGAAATAAACCTCGAACTAAGGCACAGATTGAACTATGAGATATTGTTCTTTCGAAAATCTACGTACGTGGCTAATTATAACATTCCTTTTTTTTAACATATATACATAAAACTGATAGTTTAGTTTACATAATTCAGAAAACGGTTGGTGAACAACAGCGTTAGTCCCCATCTCTAGGCACATGGTCAAGCCCTGAATGCAACTAACTCCCTGCAACACTTGGTGTCCTGGTGATATGCCTGAGTAAAAATAGATGCTTAACTTTTACATCCCGTTGTAGGCTGGTCCTCCACTACCCTCGGGCACCACCCAGTTGATGTTCTGGCTGGGGTCTTTGATATCGCAGGTCTTGCAATGAACGCAGTTCTGAGCGTTGATTTGCAGTCTCATTCCGTCTCCGCTCTCAAGGGGAACATACTCATACACACCTGGCGGAGGTGATGGAAGAGAATAATTTTACGAGCTCCACGCAATGGTCAAGACTGTACAAACAAACTCACTACACCTCTAATCTATCCCATATATTTTCTTGGTTGGTGGGCGGCAGCAAAATCTAATTGGTAATTACATTTTACAGAGTTTGTTTACCAACTTAAGCCCCTATGTTGCTATCAATAACAAGTTAGCTGCCTTCCTGTTTGCCGTCTCTGTGCCATTAACCACTTATGCATCAATTCATTTGTCATTAGAGGTCGGTGATTGCTTTAAATTCAGCACAGTTCCTGTACTGAGGGGTAAATTAGCTCCGACATGTTTTGATTGAAAACCCAACCGAGTGAGGCAGCAATAACCGCATCCTATTAAAGAAAATCTGGCACTGGCTGAACATTTATGAACAACCTGTAAAAAGAAACTTAAGTGGGGAAAGTAGCATTTTCCCTTTTTATGAAGCACAGTTCAAATCCTGTATCGTATACTATACCCACGGCTTTTAATCCCAATGAACTGTGCAGTAGGCCTGCCCATAGGCAGAAATCCTGGGGGGGACAGGGGGGACATGACCCCCCCATCCTGGGAAAAATATGATTTGTCCCCACCAATAAATCACTGTAAACATAACTATGTAATTTCAATAATATTAATAATACGCAATGAAAGAGCTTTGCTGATTATGGACACAATGGCGCTTTTTTAATGTAATATGTGGTACAGCACTAATTTTGGTGTCCCCCTCAGGAATTGCCTTTGAGAAAATGTCATATAATTGTCCCCCCCAAAGTTGATAGCAGATTTTCACCACTGGGCCTACCTGCCGGACAGAAGCGTTGTTCCGGTCCGTCGAAGATGGCGAGGTTCCGATCCACAGGGATGCTGTCATCTTTCAGGGTGAGGTGCGCTGGTTGGTCTCCCTCATGGTTGGTTCCGCTCAGCGCCACGGACGACAGCAGGTCAAAGCTGAGTTTGCCGTCGGGTTTAGGGTACTCTATGGGTTGACAGTCTTTGGCTGGTTTCAGCTGCGCGGAATCTAAGCCTGAAAGGAGACAGTTTGGGGTTTGGGACGCGCGTCAGTGACCACGACGATAAGACGAGGTGATCGAGGAATCGTGGCATATTCAAATGGCACATTGTACTTTTTGTTCTGTAGAAATGGTCGGTTACTATTTTTTTTTTTTTTATTGACGATATGATTTCGAGAGAATCGGGACCGTGACAATGTTCACTCAAATGTTGTTTTGGCTTTGGTCAACAGAGCAAAAAGATTACTTGGCAGGACTGCCAGTCTTATCTGTCATGGTTCCGGTCACACTAGAGAAAAGCGGCCAAGAGAGTCGCGCAGTGTCAAACGTTTGACTATTTCCCACTTCTGTGTTCTGCAAAAAATCTGAGCTTTTAGCGGAGGGCGGCCGCCTCCTTTCAGAGGTCTTAACTGAAAAATGGCGGAGACGACCCGAAGAAAAAAAACTGTGACCACAGTCTTAATGAACGTCAAGTATCCTGTCTCTAACGGCCTACCTGCATGTTTGAGTGTCCAGGGCTCCTTCCCTCTCAGGATCCAGTAGAAGATGCCGGTGTAGACCATGCCACCGTACAGACCGAAGTAGTTGTGAAAAGATGGTCTGATGTTCCTCACCGCATACAACTCTTTCCAAATCCAAGACTTCTTCAAGTTCTCCTCATACTCAGAAATGTGAAGTCCTGAACCGCAATATACCACAGAATACCAGAATAAACACCACATATACATCACAGAGACATACACATTGTTACAAAATTGGTGATTTTATAGATGTGGAGTTGTAATCTAGTTTTTCCCAATACACTGATAAAGGAGCGTAGGTTTGTTTTCAAATGTGGGTGAAACAAATGTTTTCTTTTTAATAATTCAGGCATTCGTTAAATTGAATTTTCTTAATAAAAAGTGTGTGTGTGTGAGGTTTGAAAACAGATTAGCTGTTTTCAAGCCTACGCCCCTGCACTGCTACCATAGTAACATCATCTGGATGTTTCCGAGGTAACAGATGGCTAGACGGCATGTCAAGTTCCCCAGGTCCTTACCTGCTGTCTCTGACTCCGGACTCTCCTCTATGACTTTGGGGAAGATGGCTTCAGCTGCCAGCATGCCACTCTTCATGGCTGTGTGCGTGCCTTTGATCTTGGGGACATTCATGAAGCCAGGACTGCACCCAATCAGCAGTCCCCCAGGAAATGTCACCTTGGGAAGGCACTGGAGAGACACACACAGACAGGGATATGTCCTAGCACTCACAGGCTGCACTGTCAAACAGCTGACAGGCTGATTGATGTGCCAGCTATCCGGCTGTACTGAGAAGAAAGGAGAAGAAGATGAAGTGTCTCTCTTCGCTCCTAACCTAATCTAACAGCCCTCTGCACAAGAACACTCTCAATCAATATGATACGAATGAGAATAATGTAACACACACACACATACACTCACATGCCCACACACACCTGAAAGCCCCCCTCGTTCAGGGCCCTGGCTCCGTAAGCGATCCTGGTTGCCCCCTCCAGCGTGGCTGCCACATAGGGATGGTGCTTCCAGCGCTGGAACTCCCTGAAGGGGCTGAGGTACGGGTTAGAGTAGTCCAGACCCACCTGGGGGAGCAGTGGATGAGCGTTTAGCACCAGGTAACATACAGCTTAGAAGTGCATACCCATCTCATTCAGACCGATTTATTTCCTACTCCCTCTCTGTCTCATATATATATATATATATATATATACCCCTCCTCCACCCCCCTTATACCCCACTCACCCCTCCTCCACCCCCCTTATACCCCACTCACCCCTCCTCCACCCCCCTTATACCCCACTCACCCCTCCTCCACCCCCCTTATACCCCACTCACCCCTCCTCCCCCTCCCCAATACCCCACTCACCACGAAGCCCAAGGCCACTAAGGGCTCCCCCTCGTTCAGGTGATAGAGGAAGGACCCCCCATATGTGGATCTGTTCAGAGGCCAGCCTACTGAATGCTCAACCCTGCCCGGACGCCATTTCTTCTCATCTATTGTCCAAATCTGGGAAACCAGACAAAAACATCAGTTATTCATTCATATTAAATTTATCCATTTATTTATCCATTTCGACAGTGCATTAATACACACACAGATGACATTTTAAACGACAACCTAATCATTAAAAATAATTCCAGTATAAAAAAACAATGTTAGATTAATAACATAACGAAAAAAGACCACACAAAAGGTATGTTTGTGGTTATGTTCCATAAATACCTTACGGAAAATACCAAACAAAACATTGCACCTATCCTAATGTGAAGACACTTTATCCAATAGGATGCGGGAGGTTGGGCGGGGCTTACCTCTTTTAGACCAATGGCGTACGTCTGTGGCTCACAGTTCTCCCTGAGGTTGAACTGTCTGTACAGCTGCTTGGCCAAGTGGCCGTGACAACCCTCTCCAAACAGGGTGACTTTGGCGTGCAGCTCCATGCCCCTCTCAAACACGTCCTGGGGAGTGGAGAACACGTCTATTCAGACCGCTGCATCCAGATGGCCACTTAATCAAATCAAGCATCGCCTCAACACAAACAGGTAACACACACAAGGGTCTCTTATTCCCGCTGAGCCACTTAACTGAAGGGGTTTGCTTCACTGTAAATTAGCACGTGTATATCTGTACATATGGGATACTTCAAGATGAGTGATTTTAGATGCTGTGTTTGTTGTGCTTCAGTGCGATGGCCCCCCCGACACGGCCGTGCGACGGCCCCCCTGACACGGCCGTGCGACGGCCCCCCCGACACGGCCGTGCGACGGCCCTCGACACGGCCGGGCCTGGCGTTACCTTGGGTGAGCCGTCCTTGGCGATGCCGACGTCGTTGGTGGCAATTCCTTTAACACTGCCATCCTCGTGAAACAACACCTTTAGGACAAAAACAAAACAAATAAGGTCAGATTAATTCCAGTGAGAGTCGCTGGAGCTGTGGTGTCCTCCAGTATGACTGAGGCCCTCAGGGTTCAGGACGTCCCACGAGGAGAGTGAGAGGCAGGGGCGGAGGTTTCCGGACACATGGGTGGGACATGAAAACGACCCCCTCCCTTTTTATTAAGAAAACCATAATTAACAGCGGCATCCTCAGTTTATAACAATACCTGAGAACAAACCTACGTCCCTGCACCAGTGTCAGGTCAAACTCCTAGGAGTCGCAGTAGGATAAGATAGATGCTTTGTTGATCCCGAGGGAAATTCCCAGAGGGACAGTAGTGGTCCACCACCCCTTGTGGAAAGTGACAGCAGGATTTCCCGCAGCACTTTTCAGTTAAGGCAGCCGCCTATGCACCACACGCCTGCCACCTTAACTACGTCGGCAATTTTTAAAAACATTTTTCCAATTTTTAATAGCGATATCCGCCAATGTCCTGTTTTATTCCTTCCATTCCCAACCTTGACCAACACCAGTCTCCCTTCTCTGCAGGGGCTAGTTTGTGTATCGCAAAAACCACCCCCCCACCCCCCCGCCCCCCGGGCGGACGGCAAACCCCACCATACCACCTTAACTAACTAATTTTCTGCGGGAAACCCTGGACAGTGTACCTCGGCTGCAGCGTATCCCGGGTATATCTCCACCCCCAGTTCCTCCGCCTGCTCCCCCAGCCAGCGCACAAAGTTCCCCAGCCTCACGATGTAGTTCCCATGGTTGTTCATGGGCAGACCTACAGATGACAGCAAAACGGAACAGAACAGCTTTGGTTTTGTGTGACCACGTCATGGAGTTCAATAAATAAGAAATGATTTGGCCAAGGCTACGGGGAAATAAAAGGGTTACGCAAATTGTGAGAACATTCCGTGTACTTAGACGCATTCTCGACGAAACATAATAACGTTGTCTTTACCTGGCAACATTGGCACAGGAATTCTGTGTTTCTCTGTCAAAATCCCAAACACGTCTTCAGTCACCGGGGTGTTCAAAGGCGCCTAAGCAAAGGCAACACAAAGAACGCTGCAGTCAAAAACAACACAGACACCAGGGTTTGAAAGCCAGCAACACCTCAGACAGCCAAGTCAAAACACTCTGAGATCCTGACCCCTGCTGCTCACCCCTCTCTCCTTCCAGTCAGGGAAGAGTTCGTTGAGAGCGCTGGGCTCCAGACAGGCACCTGACAGGGTGTGAGCCCCGATCTGGGATGCCTTCTCCACCAGGCAGACGCGGAGCTCCTTCTCCTGCTCGTTGGCCAGCTGCTTCAGACGGATGGCGGCTGACAGGCCGGCCGGACCCCCGCCCACGATCACCACGTCAGCCTCGTCTGCAAACCTCTCCATCTCCACACCTGTAGGACAGGGGTCACACACACAGCAACACACATACACAGCGACACACACACACACAGCGAGACACACACAAAGACACGCGTGTGCACACACACCACAGACAGAGAAAGAGTGAGGCATACAGGCATTAGTGTAACTGCTCAATGATGTTGTGCACGTCTGTTAGTCTGCAGTTACCATTTTTATAGCAACGCTATGGGTCTTAACCTAAGCCTCTATATGTTCCCTATAATAAATTGTGAGAGTGACAGGGTGGATTAGCCTACCTTCCCATCGCGAGTCTTTCTCTCGTGGGTGGATCGTGTAGTGTGTTGTTATGCGAGGCGTCGACGATGACGAACATCTCAATCTGGAAACGTACAGCTGGTGTTGCCCGTGTTCTCCTTGGACGTGTTTCAAAGCTCGTATACACCGCCTAGCTACAGGAAACCAGGAAAGCCCAGTTAGGACTGACTGAAACCAGCCTGGAAGCTGATAAAGTTAGCAAGCAAGGTTAGGAAAGTTAAAAACAAACAAATTAGCTTTCATGGTCATGTCGCTGACACTAATGCTATGACTCCCGCTTCTACAGGGCTCTCAAGTCTCACGCATTCGCTGTGAAGCTCACGCATTTCAACCATTTTACACGCTCTCACACAACACTTTGTATTTCTCACGCTGAGAAGTAAGGGATAACTTGTCTCGCTATATACAATAAATGGACCAGGCGCAGGCATACGGAGGAAAGTTTCTGCCGAGTTGAGAGCTGTCTCGAGTCATACAGCGTTAAATGCCACCAGCCATCAGAAACTCCAGCAGTGTGATTCAACTTTTATTATGAGATGCTGACGTTGCACGTATTGACAATCCCTGTCTATGCATCAACATTAGCTAATTGAGTCATAACTTCACAATATTTATTGACAGCTGGATAGCTAAGCACTGGATGAAACACCCACGTGGCTCCCTCTTACTGGTAGCCTACTAGAATACTGATTCCGCTAGTGTACAGTAATAGCAGTCACAACAATTCTCTAAACAGCCAATCTTATTTGAGTTAAAGCCGACTAATTTAAGGTAAGCTACAACAACAATGTTATCAATTTTAAAAATATATAGCTATTTCGTTGACTAACTGGATAAATATAAAGTTAACTGGCTAATTATCCCGAACAGATACAAGGACACTATGTGACCTATATCTGGTTTCACCTTTACCCTAGATTTTAATAGCTAGCGGCTACTGTAGCATAGGCTAGCTAGCACCATTGCAATGTACTATCAAGCTAGCTGACTGGCACTGTATGCGTCCATTCAAGAGATTTGATCAGCTGTATGACTACTGTACTTGAATACAAACATTGCAATACATTAAACAAAAAAACGTCGGAAACGTATACATAGTATCCATGTTGATCAACCTACAGAATTCACGCCCGTGCGTGTGGCTAGCAGAGTGCAAAGATTTGCAAAGCTGTCAGTGTAGCTGAACAGCTAGCTAACTTACCTTGAATTGAGTATCTGCTAGCTGGAAACATTGTATTCATTTGTCAGCTAGCGCTAGTTTACCAGCTAACAAGATCCTTTCAATGTTAGTTTGATTCAACGAAGTGACCTCCAAGCCTCCTTACGACAGTGATTCTGTAATCTTGTTCGGAAAATGTTTACACTGGTTCGGCTATTACCAAATGAGTTTCATAACAAAATCTTCGTGAGTGTGAAACTGCGCACCCCTCACACGCAGGCATGCTCAGTGGTGTCAAACGTTTGCAGTAACTGCGCAAAAGGAGAATTTCTTAATGATTTTTTTTTTACTAAATGTCATTCCAGTTATGTTTCAGCACAGTAAAAATGTAAACTCTGACTCGTGTCCAGAAATGGCAAAAGTACACACATCCTTCACTCAAGTAGAAGTACAGATAGCCTACTCATGTTTAAAGGTAAAAGTAGTACACAATCAAAGCCTCTTGTTTCCAGGTCCAGATCTTGACCAGATTGGGGATTGTCTTTTTTTAATGCATGGCAAGGACAAATAAGTCACCTGAGATGGTTTGGTTGGTGTGTCAGACATGTTCAGCCATGTAACAGGGAGGTCACATATTCTGACGACAGCTATATGTGACCTCCTGTTTCCTCATCAAGTATTGATCAATGATGCAAACTTTTATTTGTAAACTTTTCTTTTAGATTCTTCTTGTTGCCTTCTGCCTTGCTCCATGGTAGCTTTGTAGACTAGCTTACTTTTGCTGTGCGCGATAGCCAGGAAATGAGAAAAGGCACACAATGACAATAAATAATATTGATCATGCCACCAAATAGCTACAGATTAAAACTAAAATAATGAGCCTGCCTTGAAAATTAATTTAAGAAGTAGAAAGTACAGATATTTGTGTAATAAATGAGGAATGAAAGAAAAAAGTTGTCAGAAAAAGAAGTAGCCTAAAGTAGTCAGGTGGCTGAGCGGTTAGGGAATCGGGCTAGTCATCAGAAGGCTGCTGGTTAGATTCCTGGCCGTGCCAAATGACGTTGTGTCCTTGGGCAACTTCACCCTACTTGCCTTGGGGAGAATGTCCCTGTACTTACTGTAAGTCGGTCTGGATAAGAGCATCTGCTAAATGACTAAATGTAAATGTCTAAATGTAAAGTACCGACACCAAATACCTACTTGGGTAAAGTATTTGTAGGCCTACTTCGTTACTTCCCGTTTCTGCTTGTATCTGACATGATAAAACCAATATGTCAATTGACAGCATGTTTTCTTTATTATGGCAGTTGAACATATCTACAAGACTGAGAATTGATATCTGAACGAGGTGAATGATGGGCAATATCTAAACAGCCTGACAGTCCGAAGTCAAAACTCACAGGAATATAATAGTCACACCAAATGAAACTTCACGTAAAGCACAAGACGCACGTTGTTACAGTTGTAGGATTGTGATTGGGAACATGTTTTTTACGTGTCATCATGTTATAAAATAAATGTCCACAGTATTGAGGGGTCTAACAACAAGTCTCTGGCTTGGTAGTCTGTGTTATAAATGTATCTTCACAGGCAATAGACGTTCGCCATTATTGAGACTTTTGAACATCAAGATCTGAAAAAGCAGCCGTCTGAATTTAAAGAAGACGACTAGAAAACAAGATGAAACTTGAAGACGACTGTCTTGAAATGCCAACCTTGCATAAAATATTAAAACAGCATCGCCCAGTACTAATGAAACACAAATTAAACAATAAGTTAATGTGAAATAATGACATGGGACAATGAAAACCACACTATGGTAACCAAACCTCTTCAGTCCATAACATCAAATGACGACATTTAATTTATTTTATACAATTGTGTTCTGTACATCTGGAGCATGATAAAAATAAGTACTTTATCACGGTCATGAAAACCACAGAAGATGATGAGAGTCTTTCAGTCACAAACTGAGCGGATGAATGAATGAAACATCTCTTCGCTGGAACCTCAATGGAACGTTGCAATAATCACACCAGTTCCATTAACAGCTTGGGCGATGTCTGTCCATTTCGAGCATCGATCCTATAAACATCCCTGACTTCACAAAATGTCTCCAATGACACGAATCAATGTCCCCATGTTGGAGTTGCATTGGCGGTTGGGCATCAATACTATCAGCGCATCTCCAGGGCTGATGTACTAAACGCCATTTGTACTTTCCACTGTGATGAGCTGTGATTTTCCTGTCGTGCAGGAGACTTCTGACGGGTTTGGCAGGTACTCTGGAGAGGTGAGGGTCTGGCTGTTTTCGGGTAGCGGCCACATCTCCTGCCAGGTGAGAGAGGGGTGGTGGGCGGGGTGGCTGCTTAGAAGGGGCCTCCTCTGGCGGTAGTTGTCCCACACCTGCAGGATGGTCTCTTTGAAGGGCCTCGTCGTCAGAGTGTAGAGGATAGGGTTGAGGGCGCTGTTGATGGGTAGAATGAATATCACCACCCAGGAGCTGATTGTCCCTGTTCAGGGGGAGGAGGGGGAGGAGATGAAAGAATCTATCAGATGAAAAGATATAGATGGCAGGTATTCTCTAAGGCTATGGTTTGGCTGTGTGTGGCCATACAGTCAGTTTTATGTGGAATAGAAATTCTATGAATCTAGATTGATTTGGAAATAGTGTTTATTTTAGCAGCCGAGAAACAGCAAGGCTTTGCGAAATACTTTATCAAAGTCAAATAAAATGTAATTTCAGCATTCGCAAATAGGTATGTGACGTTACTGATGCACCACGCTTTTACCATGGAAAATATATTGGGTAAATATAGGGTTTGACAGCCTCCAAGATTTCCAAAGTTAACTAAAGTTTCTTTTCACAGACGTTGATATAGGATTGAATACATTTAGTCATTTAGCAGACGCTCTTATCCAGAGCGACTTACAGTAAGTACAAGGACATTCCCCCGAGGCAAGTAGGGTGAAGTGCCTTGCCCAAGGACACAACGTCATTTGACACGGCCGGGAATCGAACCAGCGACCTTCTGATTACAAGCCCGACTCCCTCATTGCTCAGCCACCTGACTCCCTGAATAGAACCCCATCTGTTGGTGTGTCATCAGCTCACCAACAGAAATGAATACAGCGTGATTGAAAATGTTTATGACTATTACTGGGATTGAATTTAATGCCTCAGTCTAGATAATTTAGCCTGTAATTGAAAATTCACAGACCTGGGTAGCCCTGTTGGCTCAACGCGTAGAGCATGCATCATCAAGGCTTAGGCCGTTATCAAAGAGGCCACGGTTCAATGCCCGGATTCGAGCATTTTCTGCAGCCTAGGTCTTCCCTCTCTCCCTCTCCCTCCCTCTCTCTCCCCTCTCTCTCTCTCTCTCTCTCTCTCTCTCTCTCTACCTGCTTTCCTATCTCTGTCTCTGCAATAAATAAAGCTAAAGAAGATAAATCCCAGGCCATAATAACCATTCTGGTTATTTCCTCATATTATAGTATAGCCTTTTTCTCCAAACTTTAATTGTGCCTGGGAATGAAGAGACAAAACCTTTTCAAACCCCCCCAAAAAACAATTACATTGTCAATTAATTTGTAAATTGTGGTAAAGCGAGATACTATTCCCTGACTGGTAGTTAAAGAATGCGGTGGCCCCCGGCTGTTTGTGGCCCCCGGCTGTTTGAAGCCACTTAGAGGATGTGTTTCACCAGCCGGCTCAGAGTCTTACCGGGAATCTCCACCTGCAGGAGAGACAGGATCTTCAGGATGAAGATCGGTATCCAGCAAAGAGAGTCAGTGATGACGATGGAGAAAAATCTCTTTGCTATAGTCACCTCATTCTTGATATGGTTACTGTACTTGGTGGTCTGTGTGCCTGTTCTCTGGATGTTGTAAAACATGCTTCCATATGACAGCACTATGATGAGGAACGCCACCAAGTTAAGACCTGTACGGGAAATAAATAATTTTAAGCTTACTGGTCCTAAATCTATCTTGATGCCTGTTGGTAAGATAATATACCACACAGTACATCTAAGCTACTTGAATATCTTTTTCTAGATGCTCAGTGAAACCGCTTGTGAGGAAT
The DNA here is from genome assembly GCF_963692335.1 of Osmerus eperlanus. Lineage (NCBI taxonomy): Eukaryota > Metazoa > Chordata > Actinopteri > Osmeriformes > Osmeridae > Osmerus > Osmerus eperlanus. The sequence continues at coordinate 16,106,692 of NC_085030.1, forward strand.
AACACTTGTCTATTTTGAGATTTGTTTTAACAGGAGAAATGTGCAAGTGCATACAATGCTAGTTATTGGCTTCAGGGAAAATGTGCAACTGCTGTTGACTGCAAAACAGAAATAGCACAATATATATATATATTTTTTTTCAGGAATACTCAGTTATCCTTCCAGTTGACCACAAGGTTGACTAAATCACGGTTGACCTGGTCAGGCAACTCTCCACCCACCAAGAAAGATGACTATGGAGTACACCTGTGCCGAGGTTGTCTCCGGTTGTTCTGAGTGGAGAGGAAAGCACACTCCATTGGTGCCGTAGAAGTTCCGGAACAGGCCCTTACAGACCAGCGGCAGGAAGGCGATGATGAACCCGAACACCCAAATACTGAGCAGAATGCTGACCGTCCTCCTCCTGCCAGGGGTGAGGTAATGGAAGGGGTAGACGATGCAGATGTACTTCTCCAGGGTGAGGTAGGTAAGGAGGAGGACCGACACCTCGGTGGAGAGCATGGCCAAGGAGCCGATCACCTGACACTGGGCACTGTCCATCCAGGCCTGTGCGTGCCGGTTGTACTCGCCGCGGAACTTGAGGTCGTACGCTCCGATCATGAACAGGTAAACACCCATCAGCCCGTCGGCGCCTGCGCAGGATGAGACAACCATTGGCATGCTGATCTGGTTTGGTTTGAATGGCCTTGTTCTTTAGACACACTTGGGTTAGCTTGCGTTGTGGCTCCTGACTGAAGAGCGAGGAGTGTTTCGTTACAGTATAGTACAAAAGCTTAACCCGTTAAGGAGTATCGTCACACATATGTGATTCTGAACATTCCAACCCACTATTTTACGACAGACAAAAACTATATGACAAACGCTATAGTATGGCTTCAAAATTTACAATTAGGAGGCTAACAAGTAACACTAGCAGGTAGTAGCATTGCTACGAGTATTATACTAGGTTGCTAGGTAACGGAAGCTAACTAAAACTAGCTAGCTTCCGTTTTGGAAAAACTCACTCCTTAAATCGGCCGGGAGTGATTGAGCTAATACAAAACCACTTGCAATTAATTTCGATGTAAACAAAAGCTTTGAATGAATACACAAACTTAGGGCCATACTCTATGTGCAGACACGACTCAAAAACAACAAAGTCTGCAACCACGAAATGCAAGATTTTCTTAAATTGCTGAATTTCTAGACTGGGTGTCACACTTCTTAACTGTCAAAAATGTACAAGTGTAGGCAGCGACATAGTCTAAAGAGTATACAGTCTATACTGGGTTGCCAAAATGTAGATAGAATAGTTAACTTTTAAAATATTCTCTAAGATTTTCATACATATATTTGCATATGTGAACGTTGGCCTGGAGATGAGGGCCTTTATCTTCTTCAGGAATCAATCAGAACAAAGATCTGGGGAAAAGAAATCTGCGAGGAAACCCAACTGAAATTTCTTCATGACAATCAGGCATATTTTCCACCTTTGATGAGATAATCGAGATGGTTTCTGACACAATCTATGCCCAAGCAGAAAACAGATATTTACAGTTCAAGAAAACGAGATGGAAAACGTCTGTTCTGTGTTTCCTAAACAACTCTGTGACTCACAGCACAGCGCTAGACAGTGACATGACTTCCTTTGATATGGTAAGGTCCCAAATGTGCACATCAAAAAACATTTTTCATCTTACCTACATTATCACTAAAGCATGGCGCATAGAGGTGGTCTGTCAAACCCCAGCAGTCAAAGTAATAAAGTCTCCTCTCTGATTTCCAGGTACGCTACACAGCATTCATACTGAATCAAAGACATCTCAATTGGATTGAGGGCTTGTGTCTTTTAAGTGGGGCCAAAGACACATTGAGAGACCTCAGGTAAAAAATAGCATATGCCTCAATTCTTTGTACAGTATTTTACAGAAGCATGCTTCAAGCTTATGAGACTGTATCAAAGTACCTAAATCAGAAAGAGGAGACCTTAATACAACAAATGCCAAACATACATAAAAGAGTCGTGATTCCAGTTCAAAGGACTATCCAAACGAATAATTCAAGCCCATTTGATTAACTAGACATAAAACAAGCAAGGCTAACCAAAAGTTAACTCACTGGTATGTCTGCGTAGTGAGCAATAATTACTAATGAAAAATAAATTGTCAGGTATCAGTATCAATTGCTGTATACATATGTATATGCGTGTGTGCGTTTGTCTGTGCATATGTACTTGTGTGTGTGTGTGTCAATATGTGTGTGTGTCAGTGTGTCTGGATGTGTGTGTGTGTGCGTCTTACAGCATAGGGAGATGATGCACATGGCGTGTAGCTTGTTCTCAGAGCGGATGTAGGAGCGCATGCAGATGACGAAGATGTTTCCGAAGCAGGTGGTGGCCGACACCACCCACACAAACACCCTCAGGACGATGTTTGCCAGCAGGTCCTCGAACGACGAGATGCCGTCCGTGTTGGGCTTGCAGCTGCGTACATGCGGAGCGTAGCCACAGTACTGGAACTTCTTGAAGTATCTAAGCAGGAGAGGGTGCAGACAGCAAATTGATGTTGTAATCAGAGATGTGCCAACAGCAGCAGAACTGTAGGATGCAAAATATCAGGAAATATAGCTGCGAGGTGTCTTGACAGTTGTTGACTTGCTTTTATTTATTTTTTTACTTGCATGACAAATAATGATAGGTTTGAGATCAATTATAAGCCCACATTTGTGCACACATTTATCAATTGGTAAATTGGAAAACTTTTCCTGGAAAATAAAAGGCGGCTTTCTATTGAACTTGATCAATGCACAGTGTTCATTTACGGCAGGTATTGAATTTCTCCACAAACATTGTCTGAGAGAGAAAATAGAGCCTGTATGATGACACTCTCAGTAATATAGGAGGGTATTGTTGCTGGCTTGTGGCAACCTATCAATTGGTAATGCAGCTTGTTACAGCACTGCCAGAGTGGACACAGAACTGCAACTGAATCACAGGGTTCTTGTCAATATCTTTAATTTCTCAAGTAAAGAAAATATTTATGTACACAACATTGAAACTGATGAATGAAATATGAAATTATTTCAAGACAGTTTGGTATTTCGCTAAAGTACGTGTACTTTAACATGAACTATGAGGTACAGAGTCATTTATCAGCAAGGAACTGCTGTGGACTCTATGGTGAGGTGTATCAACTATACATAATTCAGTTTTTTTTTTTATCACACGGTTGAAGTGGACATGTGAAGGTTCAGATATGATAATTTATTACTCTACCACTGCATTTGATGAAGCCCCTGGGCTGCATTTAGTTTGCTTTTCCACTGGTAAAAAGTTTGTACCTGTACTTTTCCTCAGGGTACAGTAACATGAAAGGTTGAGCACTAGTTCAAAAGAAGATAGTGTTGGATAAGACCTTTAAAGTGCATCTTGAGGTGAAACTGTATTTACTCTGTCTACAAATCTAATTAATACTATCCATCCTCTCATCAGTTTACCAGTATAGGGATATTGGAGATTAGGTTCTTCATCAATTAACAGTAACGGTTTTCTGACATTGGTGATATGAACGATGCAATGTAGTGGCTGACATTGAACATAGTGAAAAGTCAACAGACTTACATATGAGTCAAGTGTTTGAGAGGTTCAAACATTCTCCGCTGTATGTTCCCAATCTCGATCCCCTCGATGCTCCTGAGAAACACAACACTTTTTGTGATCTCACATCCACACTCATCATTTACATTCCCGAGCTTGTTTTTCCCCTCCTGCCACCGAACAGTCTGTCTTCCACAAAGTGCCTTCCGAACAGCTTTGAAGTGTGAACTAAAGAGCTATTTGTTTTTTGTCCTGATGCACACGCTGGTCTTGTCTATTGTGTAGGCGAATAAATGCACCGTGTTCCAAAGGGAAAAACCATTAACAACATTATTTCCAAATTACAGGTTGTGTGTCATGAAAATATCACGTTCCAGATAAAAGGAAAGAAATTGTAGGGAATGACAGTGTGTCTTTGGCCGGTAACAGGAAAAGATGCTTACAAGACCTACATACTTATTTGGAGGGAAACTGACTGACACCTACAGACTGAAAGTGTGCATCTTCTAAACCAGGGCAGAGGTTTGTTTTTAAATGTGGGTGGGACGTCTTCATTATATAATTTTCATAATAACCAGTGGTGGGGGTGCACTGTGTTCAAAGTGTATAATGAAAATACAATGAAATCTACTTCCTAAACGTTTACAATATAGGAATTACAGTATTGATCTCGCTCTAGGGCTGCTTCCCTTTGAGAACTTGTATCACAAACACTGACTCCTAATTTCTCTGTCCTCAGCTTGTGAAGGCACTTGTTTCACTTACTGTAATTATAACACACTCATTCCCACGACAATACTTTTCATTAACGTTACATTAACTACCAACCGATTCAGTAGAAATACCTATGTAAAGAATGTTTTAAGTATATAGACATTGGTCTGTAATTAAATTGGATTAAGGTTGAGCAGTTTAGGTTGTTACAAAAGTGTAAGACGGCAAAGTTGAGGGGAGTAAGGGTGAGTGGACGTTCTAAATGGGAGCTAAAGGTTGAGATGCTGCACTGCAATTCCAATGTTACTTCAATATTGTTACTATATAGGGGTCAGACAGCTGAGCGGTTAGGGAATCGGCCTATAAATCAGCAGGTTGCCGGTTTGATTCCCCAACGTGCTAATGTTGAGTCCTTGGACAAGGCACTTCACCCTACTTGTCTCGGTGGGAATGTCCCTGTACTTACTGTAAGTCCCTCTGGATAATTTAATGTAAAGTAAAGCCCCTTTCTACTATATTTCTATTATATAAACATCATATATGCTCCCAGTGATTGAAAAGAAAAACAGGCTTGGCCCAAACTTACAACGACTTCAGTTTATGCAAGTCATCAAAGTGGTCAACTTGTAGGTTCACGATAGGATTATATGATATGTTCCTACAGAAAGGAAATATTATGCTTTCGCTGTTAGTAAAAAATAAAAAAAAAAGTTATGCAAACTTTGAGTGCAGTTGACTTCTTCTTCTTCATTTCAGTTTTGTAAAACTCCAAAGACAGTCACAAAGATTAAGATTACTGATGTTGCAAATTTGTTATCAAATCTGGTGGCAAAGGTTCCCAACTATGGCTACAGCAACAACAGAAATCAAACATATTTGCGCAAAACATATTTGTGTGGAAATGACTCACAGTTGGAGTAAATCTTCCAAATAAACAAAGAGATTGGGTGGGATCGCTCCCAGTTTGTTACTGGACAGATCTCTGTAGACAAAAATACATTCCTATTACGGTACACAAATATTGAACATAGTGTTGTACATAGTGTTTACAGGGCCATCTGTTAAGCCTCCATGCCAATGCTTGAATGCTTGTTCTTTGTGACCTCAATGCACAACCTATTCAGTCTGTTCCATCAATATGTTTCACTTGAGATCTACATCGCTCGATAAATTTGATTACTCCCGTATGTGGGAGGTGAGATGCACTCTGTTCCAAAAAGCTAAACACATATACACAATTTCAAATGAATGCAAGAATGACAGTTCTAGAACCACACTACTGTGATTCTTTTAAAATATTATTTCCATACTGAGTAGCGGAGCATGATGCAAGTCCTTTCGCCAGTAGAATATTCAGTCAGTGTCATTAGAATTTACAGTCAATATGAGTATTCAAGTATTAATTGTATAATATATGATATATAGACTATAAGAATATTCAGACTACATGAATTGTCAGTCTATATGAGTATTCAGTCCATATGAATATTTGTTCTGTATGAATCTTCAACTTATGTCAGTACAGTGATAGAGCTGTGCAGTCGGCTTTCTGCAGCTCAGACTGAGTAAGTGCTGTTCCTGAGAAATGGGGTAAGAGTCAGAGCACAATGGAAATTAAGATTTCATGCTGAGTGTACGAATGCTAGTTATAAACTGGGACAAAACTAATGAGCTTACAATTCCCCAAGTTTTTGTAGAAGGGAAAAGGCCTGTTCGTGTATCTGGCGAATTCTGTTCCGCTGTAAGACCCTAGATAGAGAGAGAGAGAGAGACAGAGAGAGAGAGAGAGAGAGAGAGAGAGGGGGATAGAGAGAGGGAGAGCGATAGAGAGAGAGAGAGAGAGAGAGGGGGATAGAGAGAGGGGGATAGAGAGAGGGAGAGCGATAGAGAGAGAGAGCGAGAAAGAGGGAAAGAGAGAAGAAATTAAACGACAGCAACATTTGAAAACACATCTCTTCTTTATCCTGAGGTTCATTGTCTAATCTTTTCTCAATGTCTATGTTTGTGTTCCCATTCAAGTAGATTGGTGATTGTTTGCATATTTAATACAAAACATATTTGTGCACCAAGCAAAATAGAGGATGTTGAGATATAGGAAGATGGTATCGTTAAAATAATAAAGTTCCCAAAAGGAACTAGGCTATGTGGGGAAGTATTACCTGAGTAGATGTAATCTGTCGCTAAGCTTTGCTGAGCCTTTAGTAATTTCTGTGGGTAATAATTTACAAATTGGGGGGTCAGATGGCTGAGCGGTGAGGGAATCGGGCTAGTAATCCGAAGTTTGCCAGTTCGATTCCCGGTCATGCCAACTGACGCTGTGTCCTTGGGCAAGGCACTTCACCCTACTTGCCTCGGGGGAATGTCCCTGTACTTACTGTAAGTCGCTCTGGATAAGAGCGTCTGCTAAATGTAAATGTAAATTGCCATGCAAGGATGGAGACTGGATTGGCAGAGTATGTTAATGTTCTGCGCTTCCAAATAAAAGGTCTTGAGCTCAATCTTAGCAGGGTGTAACCATTATTATCTTGCTTTTTGTTGGAGTAAACCTAACCCCAATCACACATAGTTTAATGCTTCACCCTCACTCCAACCTAAAGCCAGGAGCAGAATAAATAAGATTAAACAGCACCAACATGTGCAAACTGGAATTGGTTTCCTCCTCAGAACACATTTATCCTTCTGTAATGATTCGGTTTGTTTATATAAATAGGGGAAAGGTGTCAAATCAGACAATCCTGAAACTCAAGAATAATAATATTTAGCCACATAGTTAAAGAGGACCATATTGTTTCATACTTACAGCACTGTTAACATGTTGCATGAGCAGAAGGTTACATTTGCAACATTTTCAATTAGATTTCCTTCCATGTCTCTGTGAACACACACACACACACACAAAACACGTAGTTTATCAAAGCAACTCATCAAAGTCAGGCGACAGATCATTTGTCTGAGGTAGTTTGACTTCAAACTTACAGCCAGTTCAATCTTGGCATCTCCATGCAGATGTCATCCAACTTGGTCAGAGAATTGTTCAACAGAACCCTTGGAAAACACAAAGGGGACTAGTTGTGTTTGCTGATCAAAGACAAGATTCACCGTCAATCTGAATAAATCAACGTGGACCCTCAACAGGCAGCCCCTTTAACAACGTGGATATAAAAAGGACATCACAGACTGGAGAGAAGAAAGTAGGATTCATGTAGGTGTAGATAGAAATAAAACTCACAGAAGAACCAGAGAGTGCAACCCAGAGAATGTCAGTGAGGAGATTTGATGGATATTGTTGTTTTCGAGGATCCTGGAACCAAGACGGGCACAGTGCATGTAATCAGTCCCTTATTTAGTGAAGGACTTTGACGCTGCTTTAAATAATACTCCAATACAAAGTTTATCGTGGCGTGTTCCACTACATTAGCTGTGTGCCACCAAGCGACATCATATACAGTGCTTGTAGATCTTCTCCATAAGATATGTGCTGGGAATGAGAATGAAACATACAACCACTCCAACTTGTGCAGGTCCTGAAACACTCCGGGCATCAGAATGGAGATCTTGTTGTAACTTAAATATCTGAGGAGAAGAAGATAACGTTTACTAGACCATCTAGCAGGATAAAAAACAAACTTTGTTACATTCTTAAATTAACTTGTCAACTATTCAGAGAAGTTGCACCAGTGGCAAGTTTACAGACAGCCTTAACTGTTCACTGTTTACATGACATGTTCTACTGAGCTGGCATGGTAACGAGAAACTTACAGTCGTGTCAAGTTGTAAAGCCCTCTGAATGCACTGGGACTCACAGCTCGAATCCTGTTGTGTTGGAGATATCTGAAGTAAGAAGATGAAGTAAAAATACTAAATTAAAGATAAGTGGCAGTTGTTTGTCAAAATGCCAAATAATAAATAAATAAGAACTTCCACAGTACCTCAGTGTGTCAAACAGTCAGTAATAATTATAGATTTCATTGAGCTCCATGACTGAGCTAAAGCGAGTGGTTCTGTTTACTGCACAGAAGCATATTTATTGGCAGCTGTCAAACCGGAGAGAGTCGCTGGCACTGTTATGAAAGCTGTAGACCCAGAACTCCCTCAAATACAAAGGCTCAAAACCCTCTCAGATTAGTACGGATGCACTCCTCTACAACTTTATCACTGGTGGAGGAAAAACACTAAAATGAGGCACAAACGAGTTACATGCTCTCTAGTTTCTGTTTTGAAAGCTTGTACGGAACACTATAATCCTTAAAACACCTTTGAGGCATGCTAAAAAGCTGACCTTTCACAGCCAAAAAGCCCTGGAAGTGGGAGAGAGCTAGCAGCATCCTGGGGGGAGTCAGGTGGCTGAGCGGTTAGGGAATCGGGCTAGTAATCTGAAGGTTGCCAGTTCGATTCCCGGCCGTGCCAATGACGTTGTGTCCTTGGGCAAGGCACTTCACCCTACTTGCCTCGGGGAGAATGTCCCTGTACTTACTGTAAGTCGCTCTGGATAAGAGCGTCTGCTAAATGACTAAAATGTAAAATGTAAATCCTGTCAACAGGCTCCAATTTATTTTTTAAAGAACAGCTACAATTACCATGGAGTGAATCATATGCAGTCAACTTATATTTTTATATATAGGTTTGTTAAAATCTTCACAAAGCTATTGTGGATGTTTTTCTTTGGTACTATAACAGGCATATTCATTGATTGTAGGATTCTGGCACAGAGATCCTAAAGTGGGTAGACAGCCTCTTCAGTTTACTGTCTGTTGTTAATCCCAGTGTTTGTGTTTGCAGAGTGTGTGAAGACAAAAATAAATCCTGAATTATTACAGCCTAAAACCCACTCTGCGTGTTGCATTTTGTTGATGTTTCCCCCTTTATGAAATGTAAACTGCTAATTAATCACACACAACTTACAGTTTCTGAAGACTCTGGTACTTGTAGAATATGTCAGCATTCAGTTTCCGGAGTCTGTTCCTTTGTAAGGACCTGTCAGGGTTCAAGGGTCGTTCAAGGAGATTATTTCTGTGAATTTAATAACCTTCATCACAAACAAGTTTGACCAACATGCATCAATTGCGAGATGATTTGGAACACATTTAATCTAAATATGGCACCTAGAATACCAACAACCTGAAATCCCCAATTAGATTTTCTATGGACGGTACACGATCCACACAACATTATTTCAGTTGAATTATTTCTTCTGAAGTGAGACTCAGATAACACGAAATATTTCCATTTGAAAAGAAAGCATTAACTAAGACTATTCCACCTCAATTAAACCTTCAACCCCATTTACCAGAGGATGCATAGATAAGCTGTGGTCTATCGAAGGTCTGCATACCAAGACAAGGGAAACAATAGATCGGAAAGCTGAGAAGGATATTGGGCTGTAATAAACATTGACCCAATTAGAGGAAGATCCAACAATATGTAATTGACACAATTGAATTCCTCTCCCAGCATATTAAGCCAGTGACAGCCAATCGCCATCTGCAAACAAACTATGCATTGTCTGCCAGTTGAATAGTTTTCCAGAACAGGATGTCCCTAATGTGCAGAAATCATTATACACCCCAAATGTGCCATTATCAAAATGAAACAAAAGCAATGACTCTCAAAAATGAAGCATTGAGAAAAAACAATTTTCAGTATGCTAATTTAGTATTGTCATTCTTGTGAAAGAAATAATGAAAATATGATCATTATGATTACTTTATGAGTTGGGTGAACTTTAACTGAACTCTCTATTCTATCACAGATGTATTTCAAACAGGCACATTCCAAAACAAAACCAGGCAACTCAGACCTAGACTCAGACCACCCATACTATAGATCTAGACCTAGACCCAAAACACCCATATTATAGATGTAAACCTACATTTAAATTACATTTATTCATTTAGCAGACGCTTTTATCCAAAGCGACTTCAAAGAGAGAGCTTTACAAAGTGCATAGGTCAATGATCATAACAACGAGATAGCCCCAAACATTGTGGGTAGCCAAAACATGAAGCATACATTGTGAAAAACCAAATAAGTGCCAAAGGCCAGAACCACAAGAGCATGTAGTTAAACAAGTTAAAATTAAAAAACATGAACTTCAAAAGTGCAAGAGTGTACCTGTAGAAAAAGCAAGCAACAATAATATATTTCACAGCGAGTATAATAATTTTAAATCAGTTACAACTAACCAACAAGAGCAACAAGTCTCTCAATAAGAGTCATTTGTGATCCTGGAAGAAACTAACATCAGGTCCAGCAAATCATCCCTAAGTACCGTTGTACTACCGGAACAAGTGCGTCTTGAGCATTTTCTTAAACCTAGACCCAGACCACCCATATTATAGATCTAAACCCAACACTTATAGACCCGCTCCTAGACCACCCATATTATAGATCTAAACCCAACACGTATAGACCCACTCCTAGACAAAGACTACAAATCCACTCACTGAAGCAAAAATTATATTAAGATCCAGCCCTTTTTCAGACCCTGTCCCAGTCCCAGACTGTCTCGAACAAGACACAACAAAAAACAGAGACCATGAGTCAAGGCCTAGCTTCCACACTGAAGGCAGGATAAGAAGAACATTCCTCCCCCATGGAGAGAACTGACTGTGAACCCTGCCTCTCCTCATCTGGCTGCTCCTCCAGCTCCCCAGGTTCTCTCTGGTGTGACCAGGTGCGGAGATTTCATTATTCAAGGATAGGACATGTCCCACTTACTGAAAACATCAAATCTGCCCCCCCTCCCCCCTCCCACCACACACTTTTTATCAAGAAAATCATATCTAACGTCTAGCATCTTCAGATATTTAATAAAAGCTGTCCCACCCACGTCTGAAAAGAAACCTGTGCACCTGGGTGAGAGGATGAATGCACCTGGGTGAGAGGATGAATGCACCTGGGTGTGAGGATGAATGCCCCTGGGTGTGAGGATGAATGCCCCTGGGTGAGAGGATGAATGCCCCTGGGTGAGAGGATGAATGCCCCTGGGTGAGAGGATGAATGCCCCTGGGTGAGAGGATGAATGCTCCTGGGTGAAAGGATGAATCGCTGCGGGTGCAAACGGCCGTGTTTCAGCCAAATGTTTCAGACACTCACATCATGGTGACGTTCACAGCCACGGCGGGAACGTCCTGGAGCTGAGCGCCGTCACAGTCCAGTTCCAGGTCTCGGCACTGACACCGATCAGGAACCAGGCCCAACACTGAAGTAAGGAAAGTGTCACAATCCACAGCTGGTGCTGTCAAACAGCCTGAGTAGCAAGAACTAACAATAACCTCCCCGAAATGTGTTTTACTCAGGGACAGACAGTAGAACTGAAGATGTGTGTGTGCGTAAAACTAATTTATGGTAGAGGTTCTGTACCAGATGGACGTGATATGTTTTAATGCAGAATGACTTTCACTCTGAAAAACTGGGATGGAAAATATGGAAGAATTAACAGTTAAATACCACACAAGTGTTCTGCTCAGCTGGAACGAATTGTGCGTAATTGGCATTGTCAAACACTATACAGAAGAATTCTGTAATCTCAGCCTGGTTGTATTAAACTAGAACCATGTCCTGCCAGATTGTCAGATTGGTTTCCAACCTCCATCTCTGTGGCTCCTTCAAAGCTCACAAGTGTTTTTGGAGACGTATCCCCTACTCCACATCTGCGATTGAGATCTATTAGCATCTCAAGAGAAGCACCTTTAATAATTTAAACTTGTGAAACTTGCATAATTATTTCCAATACATCCCCATTCATTTGAATGGCGGCCCTCAAAAAACTTGTTCAAGATTTTGTAGGACAAAATAGCAGGGAAAAACCATGTCTGAACTCTCAAATTATCATAACAATTGTACCAAACAGTGTTAATCAGTTTATTTCATTATTTACCAACCCTTTTAGTTATTTACTTAGTTAGATAATTAGTTTGTTTATTTAAACTATTCACCATCTGTTTTAAAGCTATGTACGTGATTGTGCAGTATTCTTGATACAATATGGATTTTTTTGTGACCCACTCAACACTTCCCTTGGCCATGACAGGCTTATGAATATGGACTATCACAAACCCAAATCTTAGTCCCATCAAACAGTTACTGGGGCCAAGGATGCACACAGCGTGATCAAAGGCTGGTAAAATCATCCCATGGTATGGGGGTGCTCTATGTAGGCCACTAAATTAGAAGTGGAACACAGAACCCAAGTCAAATGATTCAGCAAGTCTTTACATGAGTCAAACGTCTGGATAACTGGCAGAACAAATTGAGTGTCTTTCATGACTAATATTTTTTTTTTCTTGTGCTCACTATTGCCAAACGATGCCTGCCATGGAATGGAAGCACTCTTAAAACTTATAATTGACTATGAGAAGAAATCGCTAGCACAGGAGCCAACGGAGACATGCTGATAAATCACATTGTTTGTTACACAATGTAAATAAATCCTTAGCTGTACAAGCAAGGGCGCAGTTTGTGCGCGTGTGTGTGTTTGTGTGTGTGTGTTTGTGTGTTTGTGTGTGTTTGTGTGGGGGGTAACCCCCCAATATTCAAACCAAATCTACACCCTTACAAGTAGGCTAAATCTTGTATCTTTTTAAATAAAAATGTCAGGTAAGAGCCTCTTAATGCGAAAGGAAAGGCAAACACATTAGGCCTACATTGTGCAAGTATGCATGACGATCCAAGCGTCAGTTTCCACGTGAAGAATAGCAGGCCGTGCAGAGGAGGTTACTGTCAGCCAGCCCTCATTGTACCGCGAAATAAATAATAAAAAACGTTTGCACAGCAGGGATATAAACAAAGACCTAGTGCCCTTGAAAGATAGGCTGATGCTCGTTCTAAAGTGCTTATGCTGTGCTATCGAGGTATTCAGGTTTTGAAAGAAGCACTTGTATGGAAAAAGATAACATTAGAACATGGCTACGGCGTACAAAAAAAGAAAATAATGAATACATGAATTCACTATTTTAAAATGCTAAGCCTATATTCAGGATTTCTACCCGTGCTGGGGAATGGGCTAATGCCGTAAGAACAGCAGCCAACGTTAAAGCGAACTCCTAGTGATAGGCTTCTGTATAAAATGTGTGTCAAGGTGAGGTTCTACTTATGCTATTCATTTGAACGTGTGTGGAAACCTACAATGGATAATGTATTTACTGTTTGTATTTCTTTGGTTTAATCTTCATTATGGGGATGGATAGCTTAGTTGTAGATCCTTTAAACATTTACATTTAGTCATTTAGCAGACGCTCTTATCCAGAGCGACTTACAGTAAGTACAGGGACATTCCCCTTGAGGCAAGTAGGGTGAAGTGCCTTGCCCAAGGACACAACGTCAATTGTCACGGCCGGGAATCGAACTGGCAACATTCTGATTACTAGCCCGCTTCCCTAACCGCTCAGCCACCTGACTCCCTAAACGCAGATGAGGTAGCTTGCTCACCCCACCCTCTCTGTGCTAAATGAACATTATAGGGTGAGTTAGGTGTAGTTAGCGGTAGCTGCAAACTAAGTGTCACATTATATACAAAATGATTTTTAGTTGGAAGTGATTCATAACAATGAGAAGCCTATATTGTAGTTATGGGCAATGAAGATCATGTTTCTCATGTTAATCTTTTGGATGTACCACGATCGTGGCAGGAGAGCAGTTTCCGGCAGAGCAGGAGAGAGAGATGCCAGACAGGCTATCAACTCAAGAGTAGCAGGTGAGACGATAAAATGTGTCTTCAGTCTACAGACTTCGTCTAATGATCTGTTACTGAGTGAATATATTTGAATGATCACATCACAAGTATAGGCCCTTCTTTGCAGTTTCTTAGACTTGACGTCTCCCTATTTTAAGTGAAAAAAAGATGAGAAAAGGTAGCCTATCATGGGAAATTTGCATAAGTAGAAAAAAAAGAGTTCAATCACAGAATATGAATATAAGAAATGCCCCTTGCCCATAAGGGCGTGTCCCCTCCCCAAAATCAAACGTGTTGCTATGCCAATGTGTGAGGTGTGCGAATGTTATGTAGATCGTTTTATCTCCCAAATTGAAATAAATCACAGATCTGACACAAAAAGCAGGAGTAATGACTGAAAAAGATTGATAGTCTAAAACAGCCATGATAGAACCTTTTTTACATTTCGTTACATTTGAAACCTGTCTGAAATATAAAATTCTCTGCATAAAATTCATTGAATTAAGATTAGATAACGGCTCACACCCACAAACAATGCAATAGCAGTTGGTGTAATAAGAAAGGGTTAGGGTTAAGAAAAAACACCCAAAATATTTATGGTACTCATTTCCAGGTGTGTTTTCATCTCCCTAATTTCATTCGAAACAGTGGAATTGCAAGACATAACTTTTCATGTGTATTGAGTTTGATATTGAGAAGTTGTCTCTCTTTAAATAATGGAGGTATACAGTAACTCCGGTTTGAGAGAAGACCACACAATAACCAGCTACTAGCACACAATCTTGCCATCAGCCAATCATTTCAATCACACATCTGATTCATATCTGCAAATCACAGTTTACAGCTGAGAACAGGCCGTAGGTAACAAAATACAATCAACCACCATCTCACTTGTTAGTTTCTATTCCTGTCTCACCACCTCCCCATCTCACCGCTCTCTCTCTCTCTCTCTCTCTCTCTCTCTCTCTCTCTCTCTCTCTCTCTCTCACTCTCCACTTCTCCTCTCCTCCTCTCTCCTCTCTCTCTCTCAATCTCCACTTCTCCATCTCTGCTCTCCTCCTTTACTCTAACCCTAAAGTACAAACAAAATACAAACATGTAAACAGATCTTAGTGATGTAATTTCATCTTGAATATTCAAATAAGCAGGAAGTATTCCGAACGGGCATTAAATACATTTTGATGGTTTGCCCTTTTCCTTTGGAAAAGTCAGTCCTGACCACTTCAGTAAATAGAGAGTGTAGGTCAACATTCCTACTAAGTAATTGCTTTCACTGTTTGCATAAAAGTTTTCTAATCATGAAGTCTGTAGACATAATAAAGCCATGGCAAACTAAATACCTCACAGGCTGAACAATCCTGAACAATCCTGACTTTATACTTAATGTTAATTTCTCTATCATCAATTACAAGATGAGCAGTAAATCCATGCCAGTATTTGTCATATTGGTGTGTTATTTTCATGCATTGAAAGAAAGGAAAAAAAACTTATTGTACTGTAGATGCCTGCACTTAATTGATACAGTTTTTCTTGTAAGAGTACAATTCCAAGGTCATAGAAACATCCTCATTATAGGATAAAGGTGTACAGTTATTTAGTAAGTGTACAGTGAAGAACTACTTTGTACTCACAGCACGTATTGGATTTGGTTCCAAGGTCGTAGTTTGGGATCCCAAAGTATTTGTCGAAGAGATGAGGCCACCCATTGTTGTCTCCTAGGAAAAATATATATTAAGCACAATATGACAAAACTCATCATCCATTACAAATAGCAACCCAAGAGCAAAAGTCGACATAGAGTCAAGTTCTTTACATTTTCATTATTAATTCAGTCCATCTCTCATTTACCGCCCTTGCATGTCCTAGAAAGTATGACCTTGGTAGCCCTTAACGACTCTTTTGATACCATACAGGAATTTTAATTGAAAAAGGTTTTTCTTACACAGCTGAAAGATACACATACACATTGACCTTTGGGTTCAGTTTCTAGTAAACAGATCAAGTCAACGTGTTTTGACACAGAGAAGTCATTACTCTGACAAGAAAAATATGGAAATGGACCTGATGTTTTGTTTCTTTTTAGCCATGGCCTCATCAATCACAACTGCCACGCATTTGAAAAGTTAAGCATATATTAAGCATTTCTCCTTCAGTGATGCACCAGTAAAATATTTAAATGTATAGGCTGGTTATTTTATGTGAGGAATATGGTCTTTCATCAGCCAATGTCTATTTCTCTGTCATCGTTCCTTCCCCCTTCAGCTGGGTTGGGTATAGCTCAGTGGTAGGGTTTTTCTGTTTGATTACAGATCAAGAAGTTGCAGGTTCAAATCTTCCTCAGTGTGTTATTTGTTATTTTGAATCAAAGAGTCTGCTAAATGAGCACATTATTATGGCATACGACTGCTTCTTAAACTTCATACTGTGAAATTATGTACATCCTTTATCCTCTTCATTTATTTAAGTCATATTGTACAAATGTTATTGTATTTTAGTATTCTGTATTAGAATGTTTATTTTGTATCTTAATGTATATATATTTTGTTGTATTTCAGTACTTGTTTTATCCAATTACCATCTTTATTGTTATAATAATAATAATAATAGATTTTATTTGTAACACACTTTATATTTTAAACAAATCTCAGTGCTTATGCACCAACCTACCAAAGCATATTTCTCATATGTGTAAACTTACTTGGCAATAAACAGGATTCTGACTCGGATCTTGATTCTTTATGCATTACCGACACGGAAGTGGGATTTATATATGTATTTAATTACCTCCAACATTTTCCCTTAAAACACACACACTGTGTTTCAGTAAGTAAACTTAAAAAGTTTTGCTTGTGACAGAGAATGATCTTGGTTTACTCATCTCTCATGTCAACTACACTAATCTCTGTGATTAACATGGCAGCTGCTAAGAAAATAACTACAGTGTTCCACAGTTTTCAGCATTATAAACATCTTGATTCTACACATTACAACATTAATAAACATGCAAAAATATATGAAGATTTGTTCATCAGCAGCTGAAATGTTCGCAGATTTTTTTCATCTTGTTTTAATAAACGTAGATTCATTTCAGTGTTCATTCCCATCACTAACGTCAGCATTATGCTCTATATTAATGATCAAGACAATGAATATAATTTATTCAAACAGGTAAAAGAGGTGTAGAGCAATTACATTCTTCTGTAAATCAGAAATCCAAGACTAGTGAACGATTAATAAACAAGAAGCCAATACTTATATATGTCTAGTCATCCATCAACACATGACCACTGAAACTGCAAACAGTGAACACAGTTGTTTCTAAGCTAAATGTGTGCAGACGTATTTCAATGTACAGCACAGTACTTGTGAAAAAATGGTCTTCATCAGTTCACAATCAGACTTTCAGATTTACATTTGATAAATGACCGAGAGCTTGTTTTTGCATGCATTCGCTTTCCCACTTAATATTCGGAAGTTTCATCTGCGGGTTTCAACTCTTGAGTTTAAATATTAGCATGACTCATATCTCTATGCAAGAAGCCACTAGACAAAATACAATTTATTCTGCTCATAGTAGAGGCCAGTGCAGTATTAAAGGAAGCACTTGCAGAGAGACATCTTAAGAACATCCCAAAAGATCATTTTGGCAGAAAATAAAGAGGGCAGAAATTGGGCACATCTTAAAATGTAACAGTTTATAAATATTTTATTTCCTTCAATTCAAATGGTGACCTAACAGCATAGCATGCGGTAATGAAATATTAACTTTATGATGACAGAATTGTGACAGTTGTAGAAACATTAATTTACACTTAATTTATTCACAGATTCTTCACTTTATGCTCATAACATATTATAACGAAGCAAGGCAGACTATCTACAGCATTTATGATTCACAAATGGTTTTAGGCTTCATAGAAAATATCTACAAAGAACACAGTTCACATGACAACAGATTTGTATATAGATTTGTATAATAGGATAAACTGGATGTTGCATATTGGATTTCACCCCTGCTCTCTGCTCTCTCTGACCTTGGAGTTACTGTAAGGATAAATGCTTGTTCTATGCAAATCCTGACTATCAGAAAGTGTTGCTGAATAGGTACAGTAATAGTAGTAGAAATCATCTCTCTGCAGTGGCCTTCAACCAAACGCAAAGGCTGTTTTCAACCTATATTGCCTATAAAGCAGGAAAACATCAATGACGCCCTGAAGATGTATGTCATTATCTGTCTTCCCCACAGTCCAGTGCAGAGTGCAGTGTGAAAACTGTACTCACACACTGTATACGCATATGCGTATTAACTCCCAAACAGCACACAATCTCTCTTTCCCTCTCTCTTTCTCTATAGTCTTGCAGTCTTTCACACACACATTGTACACACACACACACACACACAAATACCACACGCACACACGTACCACACGCACACGCACACAGGCTTGCAATGAGAATGAGTCATCAATCTACCCTGCTGATCAGACCCCCTCCATCTATCTGTGTTTCACACAGCGTGGCTCTTAACTCTGTAGTGGTTTCTTTGAGCAACCACATTCAGCATGTGTATCTCCTAAACAGCAGCACCTTGGAACCAGGTGAAAGAGAGGACCAGGGGCCCGTTCTCCGTACGTCGCTAACTCAGTTAGCTGGATTTGATTGTTGACGATTTGTCATTATCTTGGATTGTTCGGTTCTTCGAAGCTCATCCTGGACTTGCTGTCATAGCAACAGGTCCGTAAGCTTAAACCTGCTCTGGAGCAGGTTTATTTTATGTAAACACGAATAGATTGAGGCTTTACAAGCAGAGGTGATACAGGAAGTCTGTCACAGACATGTCTTGTCCGTTTTTACTACAGGAACCTGTTGCAGAAGGTGGAAGAATAATTAGCAGAATTTAACATGAAACCGAATTAATTGCTCATTGCGTGATAGATAGGCTCCTTAAGCACAGCGCGATATGCTAGCCTATACTTTTTGAGAGGATAGCCTATCGTTTTTTTGTGAGGGTTTCATTTACATAATACATTTGTTGAAACCACATCATATGACATTAAAGATGATAAATGAACATATGAAAGTATGAAAATAAAAAAAACATAGGCCTAGCTCACTGTAATAAGCGATAAAACGCGTCACTCCTCTACATTTAATTTGGTCTGCTACTTTTTGTAGCAGACCAGACCTTCGTTGCTGATCAAGGTTTCTACTATCGATACATACCCCCTTTTAGACCAACGTATAACTCAATCCAGCTATACTAATCATAAACAACAAGTGTGTTCGAAGAACCGAATTAGCCAGATCATGATAAGCAAGATGATGTCATCTTGGATGTGTCATTTGATCTCGGATGTAATAAGCGACGTACGGAGAACGGCCCCCAGACCTCCAGAGAACCTGCCACAATCTCCAGATAAATAATAATAATAAATAATAATAACGACACTGCAGCTGGTGTTCAGTATTGGTTGAATTATCGTGATTAGGTGCACTCTATCTCAGAGGAGAGACTCAGAAAACACAGACCTTGTCTCTGTGAGGAGAGTGTGTGACACAAAAGAACAGGAAGATAAAACAACTTGAAAGAGGATTAATGCAGGATGTTGGAAATAAAAGCAGATAGGGGTTCTTGCATTTTGCATTGCTCTGTTCTGAATCACTCGTTTTCAAAGAAATTGCTCCCCAATCTGCTGGAAGAGTTGTAAATAAGCAGTACAGTTCATCAATTTAAGCACATCTCCCCATCAACTTATGCATTTCTGATTTCTTCTTGTTAAAAACGAACTCTTAGTGACAGATCTGACATTAACTGGCATTAAAAGAACAGGACATGAACTGGCATTAAAATAAGAGGATGTGTCGCGTTGTAGTATTATTTTCTTCCTGAGATTACGCCAAGGTTTTTTTCTCGTAACAGAGCAGATAAGCCACGGCCGTACAATATTTCTAGATCTCATTCTCTTTTCACCATCTCCAATCCTCTCCCCTTGTCTCCCTTGAGCCAAAGCCAACCACCACTGATAAATCTGCCTCTGTAGGAGCAGACACTGACAGCCAGAGACGTCGATCTGCCCCAAGGATTTTGCTCGTTAGCAAACAAGTTGGCACGTGTTTGTGTTTTCTGTGGTTTGCAGTCAATGTTGTCGAGTGGATTTATGAAACACAATGAGCCTGTCAAATCCCATAGGAACAGTGCCCTGCAAATGCAGAAAAGCAGATGAATTACCGTGAGGCAGAGTGCAACATTAAATCTCCCTAGGGCAGGTAAGTCAATCTGGGTGATCGTTGGACAAGACAAGATAATATTTACATTTAGTAGACGCTCTTATCCAGAGCGACTTACAGTAAGTACAGGGACATTCCCCCGAGGCAAGTAGGGTGAAGTGCCTTGCCCAAGGACACAACATCAGTTGGCATGACCGGGAATCGAACTGGCAACCTTCGGATTACTAGCCCGATTCCCTCACCGCTCAGCCACCTGACTCACTATATTGTTAGGTTAAACCCATTTGCATGTCATCATCCATTCTTAATTATCCTCTGTGGTGTTGACAACATTTTTTAACTGTGTCTGAAATACTTTGTCCATTCTAGTATTATTAAGGCAGCAGTCATATATCAAAACATTGTTTTGGGCAAAGACGAAGCCAAAAAGCAGAAGCAATTGGATTTGTAGGAAATATCTTTGCTACAATAAATCTCAGTAAGGAAGTCTGCCTACAGTACCACAGAAGTGCTGCATCTGAACAGGGAAGCTATGATAAGGTAGAGGTACTATTTGTGTCAACTCCTATTTGAAACCCATCTTTGATCCTTTTGTATTTTATCTCCACACCACCTGATCTTCTCAGTAGTGCTTTGGAAAGGTGTTGTTGTTGTCAGTCTAGTCAAGCATGTTGCAAGAGGATTGTCGGTATTCCTCAAATAAAAACCCTTTTATTACAAAGTCGACTCTAGGATCAAGGATGAAGGACGCCACCCCTCAGTTTATACCCTATATATTTAGGCTTTATGGTGGAGCAGTTAAACCCCATCTCTAACCCTAGCCCTAACCCCATCCCTCGCCCCATCTCTAACCCTAGCCCTAACCCCATCCCTCGCCCCATCTCTAACCCTAGCCCTAACCCCATCCCTCGCCCCATCTCTAACCCTAGCCCTAACCCCATCCCTCGCCCCATCTCTAACCCTAGCCCCAACCCCATCCCTCGACCCATCTCTAACCCTTGCCCTAACCCCATCCCTCGCCCCATCTCTAACCCTAGCCCTAATCCCCGTATTGTGACTTGTTAATGCTCAGCAAATGATAAAGAGTTGGAGGCTAACTGTAACCCTGGCGCACTCACCTTAGATCTGGGGCCTCATCAGAATAGTCAAGCATGATAATTAGCGACCATCTGAGCTGACATTCTGTGCCAAGTGCCAAGTCAGCCCCCTGACTGCACAATGAAGGAATGATCAGATTTCTATTTAGTATTAATCAGTGAGACAAGTTTGCACGGCCGGCCCAACAAATAAGTGAATCAGTTCCTCATTGATTGAAATGTATTCAAAGTGAATAGCCCTCCACATGATTGCACTATCAACTAATTAGGAAAGCACTGACGTCAAACCACAATACAAATGACCAAGTATTGAATTACCCATAATATCCAGCCTAACCTCAAAAAACAAATTTTTCACCTGCACAGCACAACTTTAGACCAGTATGAATTGATCTTTAATCACAATGCACTATTGCACAATGCACTTTTTGAATTAAAAGCGTCAGCTAAATGAATGAATCTTATTGAGGGATTTGTTGCTCTTGTTGGTTAGTTGTAACTGATTTAACTTGTTGTACTCGTTGTGAATTATATTATTGTTTCTTGCTTTCCTACAGGTACACTCTTGCACTTTTGAGGTTCATGTTGTTTAATTGTAACTTGTTTAACTACATGCTCTTATGTTTCTTCCCATTGGCACTTATTTGCTTTTCACAATGTATGCTTCATGTTTTGGCTACCCACAATGTTTTTGGGGCTATCTCGTTGTTTATGATCATTGACCTATGCACTTTTGTAAAGCTCTCTCTTGGAAGTCGCTTTGGATAAAAGCGTACATGTAAAATGTAATGTAATGACTGTGAAGCATGGTCCTTTGCGTGGTCCTTTCCAGGTACACCCTTAGTATGCCGTCTCACAGTACAACTGGGGTTTGTAGGTTTCATGTGAGATTGCCTGACCCTTTCAGAATCTCTAGCATATTTGCTCAGCCTGAGAATGCCTAACCTTTGCTTATTTCCTGCACCACTGGCTCGCGAGGATTGCAACATGGGCAGAGGTGGCTTGAACTACAAATATTTTCTCAATAGCCCTGAATCTTTTAGCTTAAAATTTGGGTTGTCCTTTTCGGCAATATAACAATATGAGTGTTTATATTACATAAAAACAAAAAAACGATTTTCCGCTCAAATTGATGCTAAAAGATTTCCCTTGCTCGCATTACAGGTGTGTCCCTATCAAAGCCTAGACAAGGTCCTACATTTTGGCTGAGCCCCAAATGTTTACAATATCTGGCTCCGCCCCTGGATTTGCAAAGCATTGAATTTGAATTGTCATCCCAAAGACTCAAGAGAATGAAAACTATGAACTTGTACTAAAGCACTTTGAGGATCGTCATGGTCACCAGCCGCCCAGTAAGTTCTTAATAAGCAATGACAAGGCAACTTTTAATTAGCAAAGACAGCAGTGAGGCGAAACTTATTTTTTGTTCAGACAAGTCTTTGTTTTTTTTCTGCTTCTTACTGATGTGAATGATACAAAAAATGTGCAATCCTTATCCATGGAGAAATGAGACAGTGTCTACTTTAAAAATAAATAATAAATGCAATGCAGCTGTTTGATTGGTAATATTAGGAATTAATTCACTTGGTGGAATTCAAATTGTGTCGCATTGAAAATCAGTGGTAATCTTGCTTAACATACCGCATGCTGTATTCACCAGAAAAATGTTCTTGATTGAGCCGGCTATCAACATGATTGACAGGTGTGAAATAGAACAGTCGTCTGAACTTTTACTACTTAATCTTCATAATGAATTTCACACAGTAAACACTTTCAACGTCTGACAAATTAGGAGAAGACTTTTGAAAATACAAGATACGTATTTACAGTATTTTGGAAATTACACTTTGCTCAGGAAGTTCCTGCACGCCGGTCCTTTTAACATTGTTGCTGTTATTTGTCTTTGTAGACCCCTTGCTTTAGAAAGATCGGAAAAGAAAAATCAGGATATGGCTGAACAAGCTCCAGGATCGCAGGTCCCTCTGACAGTGCAGCAGCAACAAGAGACAAGAGAGCTGAGCATTTTCTTCTCAGTGATTCCTTTGAGTACAACGGTAGCTGTGCAGCGCTGAATAACCTTCCACAGACTATTTGCCCATCTGACCTGACATTTCCTTTACAAAGGGGTTTATCAATGACCTTTAATTGCACCTTTGTAACTAAATATACACTGTCTTATCTCTAAAAAAGTAAAGATATGACAGAAGTCTTGACACATACCATTCACTAGATATAGGTAACTGTTGTATTGTCCAGACTGCATGAGTGAACATGTACTGCAATTCATCTTTTTCCATGGATAACAGATAAAAATGTAGTTACGCAATACAATACTGATCTTCAGTCACATAGTGACTGAAGATTTGCATAGTGCAAAATTTAGGCAAGCTAAATAAACTGACACCATAAGAGATGAATAAGTAGCAAAAGCACATCATCAAGATCCAGTAGGAAAACTTTTGTAAACATGAAACTATGAGTGCAAGGAGACTCGTCACACAGATCAGGTGTAACTGCATCAGTAGAAGTTAAAAACACAGAATCATTGTGTCTGTTAATGACACATTTAAGATAATATATGATAATGCTAATGGTGGGTTAACTTTGTTCAAATCATTTGGTTTGTTCACATGATATTGACTGACGGTACAAAACTGTCACACTCTCATTCTATTTCCTGAACTTTACTTTAATTTTTTTTTTTAATTATACACTTCACAGGATTGACACTTTATTTTCAAAGTCTGGAGTGCAGCGATGAAAGCGAGCCACAGACCGAACACAACATATCATCAAAAAATTGTTTTTTTAATAAATGGAGCAAATAAGGAAATAAAAAAAGTCTGATTGTGACTCACCGCAGTTTTCTTCATCAGCTTGATTTCCACAGTCGTCAACACCATTGCAGTGAAGAAGCTGAGGCAGGCATGCGCTCAGATTCCCGCAGGGGAAATAGCCAAGGGGGCAGCTAGCCTTCTCCTCTGAGACGTTGAATGACGTGAACATCGCTGAAAGACCAAAAGAAGGATAAAAATTTTCAAAATGAGCCTACTTGACTAGATACACAACATCACAGCCTTAAGAAAGAAAAGGCTGGCAACCTAATCGTTCACCCAAGGGATACCTAGGAAAACTTGCTTGTCAGTTAATCAGCCCTTTTATCCATGTTTGAATAAATAGCCGATCATGTAGATACGAGATATACAAAACAAGAACACTACCACTGTGTGTATGGCGTTACCCTTTCGTAAACATTTACATTACATTACATTTAGTCATTTAGCAGACGCTCTTATCCAGAGCGACTTACAGTAAGTACAGGGACATTCCCCCGAGGCAAGTAGGGTGAAGTGCCTTGCCCAAGGACACAACGTCAGTTGGCATGACCGGGAATCAAACTGGCAACCTTCGAAACGTTATTATCTGTGAACTCGAACTAAAGTGAAGACAAGATTTTTTCAATTGAGAACCTGATGAGAGAAGGGACTTTATATTGATCGTTTATATATTGATCCCCCCCCTGGAAATTTCACACAATAAACTAGCATCTGTGAGTCAGTATCGTTCACTCCAATTCATTCATATCCCATATCCAAAAGCTCTCATCCTGATATGCTCAATAGTGTATTGACAGTAGAGATTACATCCCAATGCTCTGAGCAATGATGGACCAAGAGCACAGGACCTGATCTAAGATGACAACTCTTTTTGACAGCTATCAACAGCTTGACCCAACAGCTTGGCCTGTACTGTGTCCTCAGAAGAGTCCAACTTCAAGCATTTCATAATGACAATCCATACTCCATGAAATTGTCTCTGGCCTCATCACATTACCCAAGTCTTCTCAGTAACAGACAAATGCGAGAGAGAACATTGAGAGAGTTTGCACCTAAGACCCTTTTGACAACCTTTCGTTTTCGTGGTGAGCGATAACATGAGGCACAGTCACAGTTATTGATCTGAGATGTTACTCTGTGATGAACAAGTTCAAAACTAGACAACTAGTTTCAGGCCTCTAGTTTCAGGCCATTTCCAACACTGGCATTGCAGAAGATCCTTCACCCTACATCAACTGTGTAAGAAAAGATGGTCGTTGATGATTCTTGTTCTACAATGTTTCAAATCTATTTTAGGTTCAACTCAATTGCAATAAGTCAGATGTTGAGATGCTTTGACCTGAAAGCTCCACATCTCCATTAAAACTGTACGGTAATGTACGGGAAAGTGCACCATGGTGCATATCAATGGGATTATGCTGCATTTTCCATATGCAAATCCCCTGATGCTGAAGTCTGTCTAACAGTGATCTGTGAACAGTGAACAAGATCTGTGTAAAAGTGTAGTGTCCTCTCTAAGATCTGTGCATTTAGTAGGTCATCAATATCTTTCAAGATTAATCGATGTACCGGTACATCGATTTTAAACAGGTTTAAACAGGTTGTTGGAATTCTCATATTGATGTTGTACTGGTTATATTGTACAGGGTGTCTCAAAAATAGAGGATGAGGTGACAGAATGAGTTCCTGTTTTTGGAAAAATACCCAGAACTTGCCTGGAGCCAGACACCTATTTATACAGGATTGGATGTGAATAGGTGGTTCCTTCAGGTATTGTTTCCCTGTAGATACCCTTCACGTCACCCCTTCCCTCACACAAAGAAAGAAAAAGATGATAAATGTTTTAAAAGCGTTAACATGTGATGACTCAAACTCAGCAACAGTAGCGATGCATCAAGCTCACAAAAGCCTTTCTATTTTATGTGAAAAGAGTACCTGAAAATGAAACCGTGTCGATAACAATCGTAATATAAGTACCAAAATGGATTAACTCTGATACCCACAACGACAGACCTGTAGCTGAAGAAACACACCGGAATTGAAAAACGTTATCGACTTCACAGACACACATAAAAGCTGAATTGGCCAAAATTCACATGCCAACCAATCAACTGCACAGCAGCCCTCTTCGTCTTAGAATTTAGCAAATACTTTTGGCAAATACAACAGTTTGGCTTAAAAAACTAGAAATACATTTAAAAAAACATATTACAAAACTTATCCACCAAGATCTTACGGTAACACAATTAAGAGAAATAAGTAAAATTCTCAGAGTTGACTCAAGTGTGCAACTTACGTGACACTCCGTAACAGAGAAACAACGCGACCAAAGACTTCATCATTCAACATTTATGTCAAAGAATAAGAGAGGAAACGGCTAGTCCGGGGTGTTTTCAGTTGTCGGAAAATATTAACTGAAAATATTAATGAATGATTGTAGAAGGAAACAACAGCTGATCTAGTGTTGTCTACACTGGTTCTAGGAATGACTTGCCATCACTGACGCACCGAAACCACCACTGGCGCTTTTTGCACCATAGAGCATCGTGTGTCTCCCTATGTGTGTGTGAGTGTGTGGTTGTGTGTAAAAGGGAGCAAAAGATAGAGAGAGAGAGAGAGAGAGAGAGAGGGGGGGGGGAGGGCTGAGAGTGTCAGTGCGAGCGAGGAGAGTTGGAGGGACATTTTTGTCCTGAAAGACATTTCCGAACGTGTCCATGTATAATGTCCACTTAATTTTGTATTGTACATCACAATTAATCGAATAAATCTCGTGGCAAATCGGACACCTTTACAGTCATCCAGCATTGAATCAATCTAATTGGATTGGTCCAGCTAGGCTCGAGTTCGCTCTTCGTTTGTAACAAATGTGCGAACCCTGTGACGTAACAGGTGATACACAATTACAATGTTAATTTAGTGGTAATCGTCTGAAGTTACACACATCAAAGACGAAAACAGCTGACGCAGGTATGAGACAGGCACGCACATTACCGTGGAGCCAGATCCAAATATGTATTTCTGAGGTTTTGACAGGTAGTGGATGGATCCGTGCCAGCAATCTGATGTGCAGGGATGATATTTAAATGGTCGGGAAGAAAGGAAGGAGGGTGGAGAGAACTAAGGTTTCCCCCAGCTCGTGTTCTCTCCAGTCGAAGAGGTTTCATTGCTACTTGCATTCTCAATTCTCTCCCTATACCTCAACCTTAACCAATGTGTGTACATCCCAACATTAAACTGTAACGTTTGGTGTTTTGTGAATGATCAGAAAGCCGTCCGATTTCCATATTTTTCCTAGTTGCGATATGCTTCATCTCATTTAAAGTTGCATATGTTCAGGCCAAATGCAATGATAGTCATGGGAGAAGGACATAGAAAATCCTAGCATGTTTACATTTTGTACGAAAACAGGGAATTTCTAGCAGGATTGGGTTGAAAATGTTGTGTTCAACTCTGTAGTATGATGCTGGAGAACTATCAAAATGATGTGATAGAATGTGAGCTACTTAAAATTGCGTTGGAACTTCATCTAATGAAACCCATTGAACCCATTAAAAGTCTTTAGATAGTTTAACTAAATGTTTTAGACCTTGAAAACCTGAGAAAGAGCAGATTTGGTTTTTTATTGCACACATGAAAAAAAAAAAAAAGTCAAGGGATCTTTGTGACATGATCCTCCTGGGTGATGCCTGTCCAGTGAGTTGCCATTGAAAAAGTGTCAACGTTGTACTTGTCTTCTAATTAAAACAAGTTTTAATACTAAATGTGACCATGAATGTTAGTACTTTAACAGCTCACCACTCACTACAGTTTATCATTTATAATTTAATTTATGAGTTAATTTCAGCTAATTAATGGTATGTCAGTGGTCAGAGCCACATTACAAAGTAACCACATCGCAGCTCCCAGGCACAGTGAACAAACATGGGTTTCTGCTGTCTAGGACATCTTCACCAACTCACAGACAGTGTTGTCTGACTCTAAGATGAAAATCCGTGTGGTTTCTCTGTCCCTGAGAATACGTTATTTACATTTCCTGACATGTCTTAGCTGTATGACAGTTGCATGACATGTCGAGGGTGCTAAATGTCCTCTTTCAATCAAAGGGTTTTGAAAACCGACAGCCCCGTTGCGGCACCCTGCATATTTTGTGGGCCGTTTGAGAAAACAGCTTCGGTTAAGTCCTGTCATGGCTGACTTAGGTAAGTCAATCTCAGAAGTTGTTCTTAAACGTTGCTGTTGATGGGACACAGAGACGTCGTTCCTGTGATTCTTCTGACTTCTGTAAGAACCAGCCATAGTGGCTGAGATGACAAATGTATGAGCGACAAGGAAAAATAAGATGTTCTATTCTTTCAACTCTTTCTCCATCCCTCCAACTTCAATGATTCGCAACACCAACCCTCAAGAACAATAAGCCAAACTGCAATGAAACTGAATTCATGAAGACTGAGTTTGACAGTTTGAGTGATCCTCAACCTCAAAAACGAAGTTGAAATAAAAAGGGGGGGAGGTTGTGTTTTTAAGACACAGATAAAAGAGAAATACAAATCTTACATAAAAAGCTGTAAAATCTTATGAATAAAGGATTAAAATGTACCCTTTTCTTAAGCACACAGCAGTGGCGTTAATGAGTGTTGGACAAAGTAACTTTTTCCAGTAGTGTGCACAGTTATGACATGCCCAATTATTTTAAGTAGGCCTCGCACTTGCCTTAGTCTCATCAAAAATGAACAATTCAGAAGACGGATATACGGAGATCCCCACAGACAGACCTAAATACACGTTGGACTCTTTCTACATTTTCATTCAAATTGCCTTTAGTCAAATATGTCAGAATTATTTAGATAGTCTTGTACGTTTTCTACATTTCATATTTAAAACATCTCATATGTTTACCGTGTGCACATTCCTGCCATAGTAAATTCCTTGTTTGTGCAAACTTACTTGGCGAATAAAGCCGTTTCTGATTCAGATTCTTTGGCAAAAAAAGTTCTTCATTTGCTGCTAAAACAAAGATGGGTGCCCAACCGTGAAAGTGAGGTTCTGCTGTCAAACACTTCACAACCAAGTGAAATGGGGGAGAAAATCCTTTACCGGACCCATGGGGTTGATTTAAAGAGACGTTTCAGATCAAACGGGAAGGTTTTGATGATCCACACACCTCCCACAGTAGAGGGAGTCTGAAGCAGCTTAGGAACCCTCCAAGAAGCAGGCGACCATCTGGAGACAAAGTTTCAGACAAACCCGCCGGTCCAACTGAGACCTGGCAAGATGCCTTGTCTTGGCAGGATAGCTGAGCACCCTGACTGCAACACTATATAGCAACTGTAATATCTAAATCATTTCAGCAGAGTAGTCATATTTTATCAGGACTCATACATTTTGTCTCATTGCTAGTCAGTGTGGGATGTGTTACTCATGACATATACATTTTGTTTTATCTTATATTCATCCTCAAGAGTTATGGTTTTAAAATGCTGATTGATTACTTTAATGAACCGTAGTTTAGAGTAAATATTTGTGTTGGCCAGAAGGCAACATTTTTCCCAAGGCTTAGTTTGGGTCTGGTTTCATATGTAGGTCTTGAACATTTCAGTCCTTGCTCCTTGTCCAGATACCCAGAACCAACCAACCATGTAATGGATTTGATTGGTTTAGCAGCAAAACATGTTCCATTGAAAAGATGATTCTGATCATTTGATGATTCTGTACTGTCTTACAACAATGTCAATATCCCCTGATTGTAACTACTTAGATGTTCCTGGATAGATAATCAAATATAATAGATTCCAGTATGATCCTGTGTGCAACATAATACTGCTGTATGTTATGAATTTGTTGTAATTTCTTGCAGTGAGAACATGCTGCCACTGCAATGCATTTTCCATCAAGATTAATGCATCATTGACAGAATTGGTTTGATGACTCGGAACCCTCTTCTGAGGATGTCTACACAATTTGGTGTCATGTGATCACTGGGCGTGGCCGCAGGAAGCAAAAATGTGTTTTGGCCAATAACTATTGATTTGTTTGCCTTTATTAAGTGATTCCTTTGTCTCATGATCGGCTACTGAAATGCGATACACAATGTTTGTTGTCTATAACTATTTTGTGCTGAAAGGCAGCTTACTATTTACTATGGCATTATGGACTTGAAAACTTTGATGTTGGGATGCAAACATATACTTAATATTCTAATCATTTGATTTAGCCTGATCAAGGGGATTATGCAAGGAGTAGAAGCATTCAGACACATGTTTCTGAAAGGATGTAGATCACGTTGTAATGATGAAATAAAACATTTTCACTGTTTCATGTTTGAAGTTCAAATGAATATGAATGATGGATTGAGAGATTACACATCTATTCGTTGGAGAATGGTATGTTTTTTCAATCCAGATGAACCACTGGTACCAATAATTACGATTATGAAAACATGCTTTGCTTTTTTGCTAGATTGGATTAGACATCTCAGATGTGCATGGCTCACCAGAGGTATTACCACTGTATGCAGAAACATAGTAATTTCCGATTAAGCGTTATATGTAAATGCCAAAGATGATCAATCCGCAAGATGTAAAGCAGAAGGCCTGAAAGTTTTGGAATCCCATGTCTTTTTTTTGCAAGGGTTTTGTGAGTCACATTCATTATGGCAATTTCAGAGTGGAGCCTTCTGGAAATGTGAAAAATAACTAAATCTTATCCAGAATGGAGGCATTTTTCTTCGTAATAGTCCTGGCCACTGAACTGAACAGGATGAGGAATCTTATGTGTTTCTTGTCTCCCCTGGTCGTACTCCAGGGAAGACTTCAGCGAGATTATGGAGATAGAGGTCATCAGCATTCAGCGTGATTGTTTCCAACATTCCGCTTGATTGATGGAAGAATTTGAGTTTGCATTCCAGCAGATAGTTTTATTTATTTATTTATTTTTTGCGTCAGGGACAGGAACAAGACAGAATTTGAATCTTCTGTTTGGTGCACACTGGAAAACATCCTGGAACCGTAATATCTGGGCTGAGTAACATATGTAAACAGCCAACTTTAAACATATTACAACGAACTGAAGCTTATGAAAATATTCATAAATCAATAAAAATGACCCCAATAATGATTGCCAAATCATTTTTGAAAGACTTTTGCGAGGGAATAAAAAAAAAAAAAAATTATATGATTAAATACATGAATCACCAAAGTTGTTCCATGTGACAGAGGGACGTAGTTTGGTGTTGTAAACTAAGCTGGATAAACCAACCAGACCAAAGGACACAAGAGAGGATCCTGTTTATTCATGCATGCTGGGCAACAGTTAGTGTGCATGAAAACAGCTTATCCACAAGTATGAGCTGTGGGATGTTATGCTGAATACTGCCGCACACATGGAAAGTCATTGGTTAGCATGGACCTTTACTATTATAAGCAATCGTTGTAACATAGGTTTTGTTGCACCTTGCATGAATGTAAATCGACCTGTTACGTTTGTCACCACTCGTTTGTCTAATCCAATTTGAGATGGAGACATCTGAATGCAGACAAATTAATTAAGTGCAAATGTGAGGATGTGCCTGGAACTGTGCTGTGAGCTTGGTGTTGGGACCAAAATGAAACGCTTCTTCATCGCTTAACGTTTACGGCAGCACAAGACCCGGCTAAAACTCTCCTCATCACATCTCACCTCCCCCTCTCTGTCTGAGCTGTGGTCAGTTTAATTACAGAGGGAGGGGGAGGAGGAGGGTGCACCAGCCAGTGACAAGGCTTTATCTCAATGAAGAGAACACTGGATCACAAGGAAAACTCTTTGGATGACACGAGCTGTCCAATCTATTTCCCCGGTGACTCCCAACGACAGCCAGTGCCTTTTATGTTTCAATTAACTCAAGCCTCTCTGAGATATAGGAAGACAACTAGTAGAACTGTGTGTGATTGGCTGCAGACAAGCTATTTATATACCCACTCTGCAAAGAATGGAATCCACAGAAATGCTCGTCCAATAGGAAATTAAGGTTTAACAACGCCACTGTCTTGCTCCTCCACTTTATAACAAGTTATCTTCAGTTCAGCTCACACTTCGACTGATAGTAGTCAGACAAGAGTGGACCTTTATTTCTTACTGAGAAGTCAAGGTTTTCTGAAAAGCCGCAAAAGCTGGAAAAAGCAGTCTTTAAAAATATCTTCTTTTTGTTGTTGTTGGTATTAATGTGTACAGTGCAGACATATTGGCATTCATTTTTGTTGCTAGCACATTTAAGATGTCTTGTAGTTAATGAGACACATAGTTTTGGTGTGACTGCAGCAGCTTTAACACTGGTGAATCATGAGGCCGACATGTCGTTTTTTGTCAAGTATCCACTGTCATAAAGGTCTGGCTCACATACACACCGAAAGACGTAAACATCCCGATGATTCACTTACATCACTGTAAGTTCTAAAGATGAGTTGTTGAACAGAAGCGTCATCAGATGTGGGGAAACATTCTAATATGGAAAATTAGTCCAGCGTCACTCGGCACCTGCGGTTTCTGACAATCATCATTAAACATGGCAGGAGTTGATTGTTATTCACATTTACATTACATTACATTTTACATTTAGTCATTTAGCAGACGCTCTTATCCAGAGCGACTTACAGTAAGTACAGGGACATTCCCCCGAGGCAAGTAGTGAAGTGCCTTGCCCAAGGACACGTCATTTTTCACTGCCGGGAATCGAACTGGCAACCTTCAGATTACTAGCCAGATTCCCTAACCGCTAAGACACCTGACTCCTATTTATTACAGAGGACGGGAATAGTCTCAAGAAATATGTGGTAGACAAGACCCTGAGGTCTCATTGACTTGTGACTGTAAAGGACTGTGGTGCGTTGATTGTTTTAAGATACTTTCCAACTCGATAGTTAGGGTTCATGAAACCCTAAAGAAAGAATACTAGTGCCTGGTGAGTAAAACACGATATTTGACTGTCAAACGAATTTCATATGTATGCTTTCCCTTACATCATCCATTACGTCATCCATTATCATCCATTCTAAGGAACTCTGGCTGATTCCATTTGAAATCAAAATAACAGTCACAGAAGATAGAATCCCTCACAGCAATAAATCTGTCTCAAACAATGTAGTAATATCTCTGACGATTTGAGCTTGACATTGCTGCATTTGGTATCAGCTTTTTCATAAAGAACAAATGATACAAGATGTATCACTCTTGCAATGTGAAACCTTTTTTGCTTTCGTCTGTACTCGATGACACATTTGAAACTGACACTTATTTAGAAACACAGATTATTTTGTCATCTGTGGCTCCTGTGATACTACTGCTCTCTCATGATCCCATACGAGACAGGAAACAATACATCAAAATAGAAACATCAAGGATACAATCCTAATTTTCTCTTTAAAGAAATACATGGGATTCAGAGTGCTGGAAGTCTACATATCAAACCTATAAATAGATAAAAAACAAACCTTCCTCCGACCCGGTGAAAGTTTTCTCATTCGTAAAAGCTGTTGATTCTCTTGAAATCCCTTCCCAAATGAAAACAAGATTCCGAGCTGCTAAGCATTTTGTTTCACAAAGAAGTATCAATCATGCTTGTTTGTATTTAAATGTGCTGTGAGGCAGCTTCAATGGAATGACCTGCACAGTGTATAGCTGTGTCCTCTTCCCTACCTCAGACATATTCATGACCACATTCATTTTACATATCGTACAGTACATCTTGAATTCCATAGACCTTATTAAAGACCCGACTTCTTTTATCTGAGTCAGTATTAACTGTCTTAACTATCCCTGTGGCACATAATGGCCTCAACATGAAATGTTATTCCAGAGCGTATTTAAAGTGTATTTCAATTGAAATCCTGTAGAAGGAAATATGTTGTGTTGTACATGCCTGTCAAGTCTTTCCATTTTGCTGTCAGCTGTGATGTATTGGCACAGTTGTTAATTGTTAATGAATTAAAATTTGTATAGAAGTCTGAGGAAGGCAAAAATATTAATAAATGGAATCAAATTACAGAAGTAAAAAAAAAAAAAACATCAAACTTATTCAGTGGGAACCCTGAAACTACAACTATCAGTGAGGGTAAGTCTTCTTTTTGTATTTATATCTTACCACACAAAACAAACTGTTAGCTTTTAATATACAGTGTGTACTTATTCGCCTCCTGACTTGTTTTGAAGAAGAACTTTACTGTACACATAGTACGCTTATTGTCCCAGTATATCTGTAAGTACATGATTATTTTAGAAGTAAAGGTTGCATTGGATAGCTGTCATAATTGCCTTCTCTTGATTGACATGTCATTGTTGAATTAATTACTTTGTGCCTTTTATTACTTGGCCACTAACACAGTTGGCTTTATCTCTCCAACTGGGAAGATTACTCAACTTTTAATTAAGTCTAATCATTCATCAGACAAACGAGACATGGATCAGAAATGAATATTTCAGCATCCTTACATAACATAACATCCTGTTGAAGTTTCATTAGGCGTTTATGTATGAGAGATTTAAATATGTAAATATCCCTATGATATGTGCTGAAGCCCATGATGGCTGTCAGAAGTTGGTGTTTATTTCATGTCCAGGGAATTTACATGTTATCAGCGGTGGCTAGTTCAGATCCTGCTCCAACCCAGGCCTCCTCCTCCTCACCAGCTGTCTCTTTGATTAGTTATATCAGAAAAGCCCTCATCGGAGATCTTCTCTTTCGTTTTGTTCCCTTCAGACCTCGCTTCGCCTCCATTTGACTGTGAGAAGGGAGCTCTCAGCTGATTTGACTCAGGAGACTTGGCGGTGGTCTGAAGTGGAACTTGCTATCTCCGTGTCAGAAGTATGGTACAAGGGCTCAGGTTGCTCAGAGAGATATGTGAAGTTAACATTCGTTGAGCTCAACGAACCCAAGAAAGTGACAAAGTGCGAGGAGAACTGACGGACGCCAAGATTACAGACTCTCTGTAGTCTTGAAGGTCCCGGACTTGAAGTGAATCCCGAAGGTCTCACCCTTCAGTTTTGACACCTGCTATAACATTTCTTAATACCAATATGATCATATTTTTTTACTTTTTACAATTCTTTGGGAAGCATGCATGATAGGTGTACCTATCACATGCATTTTCTGTTATTTCCACAAACACATTCAAGCACCAAACCCCCCAAATTATGTGGACTACGACAACACATTTTTATTTATATTCTTCCTATCCAGCTATGATACAAACATAGCATTTACAGAGAAGGAAATCCTCTCTGGGTAACCCCTTAGAGAGCCTTATTTCAGCCACCTCTGTTTAGACCATCTACTGTGCGTGAGATTGCAGCTACAGATTTGAGTCATACATACAGTACAGTAAGTCAATTGAACATTTTGCTCTTTTAATCAGGATTACAGCTGTTTGTCATCTTTGCATTTCACCTTCAACACTTGACTTCACCAGTCATTCGTTCCCCTTTGAGTCACCATCATTTTACTAAAAGCAAAAGTACAAAGCAAAGTATTCTTTGGCCAAGCAGTCGTCCTTAAATGGGAAAAAAAAGGTGTGTCCCCCCGATGCAAGTCAAAAATGTGTCAAGTATTTTATGAAGACCCCAGTCTTGATTGAAAGTGGGCGAACAATGAAAGCCACTGTGACAAAGAGAAGGGAAAATTACCTTTATCTGGGATTAATAATAAACCATGTCAGGCAAAATGCTATAATGGTAGCTTTTGGACAACAGTCCTCCATCATGATGGATGGGTACATGACATGTTCTTTTGAGGTGTCTTGAATTGTGAACGTCAGAGCTGAAAAACACATGGTTATATAACAGATGACAGACGACAGTATCTTGTCAAACATACTTAAGATTCTGTTCTTTCTTGATACTGTATTTCAGATATTGTTCAGATATATCTCCACACAGCTTTGAGTATAATTAAAAAGAAAATGATTACAGCTACCGTTAATTCATAATAACTTATGAAAATAATAATATATAAATATGCAATGGTTCGAAATACCTTATTTGACACCCTCATATGGTCTAATGTGTTCTATTTTGCCTATCTACAGTATGCTCTTTTATAATGAACCCCTGTCAGGTCCAGAAGACCATCAGAATAAATTGACTTCACAGTCTATACATTTGGACATCCAGAAACTCAAAGAACAGAACAATGATTATCTCTATCTGTATTTCTTAGATAATTTATATTCTGTTATTGTTTTTCTGATAACAGGCTGCATTGTTAAACGTGTAGTTCAATTCAATGACGATCAACAACAATCTGTTTTTGCTCATTACCAGACGTTTCGCGTTTATTTGATTAACTGAATTTCTAACTTGTTCTCTACAGTGGTTTTTGTGTCGTTTTCAATTTGAGCAGTTTCAGGGCAGCCTGTGAAGATCTGCATTGTTATTGTCTCAGTAACTTAAACACATTGCAAGGTGTTGCCTGAGCTCCACCGGAACCCCTCCACTCACCTCGAGAAAGGAAAACCTTGCATAACCAGAAGCACACATCCAGAAATAGTCCAGGTAATAGGCCTGCATCTTTTACAGATGAAGAGACATCTATGTGCACAAGTAACAGAGCTACTCAGACAAAAACATTTTTTCAAGTATCAAGGAGGTTAAAAACAACAACAACAACAACATATCTAACATGGAGGTTAGGTAAGAACACAGCACGCTTTGTGTTTTCAGAGACTAGCACAGCTCCCGTGAGTCACTATCACTCGGAAAGAGACCCAGCTCCGCATTACCTCCCTGGGGACAACGATATGTTTAGGTTCATCTTTAAGTGGAGGAAGCACATTAAAGGAATGTCATGCTGTTTTTATGCTGCCAATAGTTTATGCCACACAATCTCCAGTCGTATAAACTCTATAGTTTTCCTTACACTACGTAATGTATTCATGTGATTTAATGTTTGTATAAGCAATTAAGTTGAAAAAACAAAGACAAGATGCCTGTTACAGGTTTTGTGCTTAGAATCTGCATTAAATGTTAATATCCAGTCTAAATAATTCACTGTTGAGTCACTGTTCATAAGCCATACTACAGCAATCTTACAGTAAAATGAAAATGCCCCAAAATAGCAACAGAGATAGTGACTCAAACCAGGAGGATCCTGGCCATGAAATATGAAATATAGCAGCATTACAAACCACTGTTGACCTTCTAAAATGCAGTCACAAAATATTACCACAAAGATGAATGAAGTCATTTAATCAAAAAGCCTTTCAAACATTCTCTGGTTTTATCTCAGTTTGCAGCTGTGCAAGCCCAAATACATCCCAGCCCTTGCTGTGTCAGTTCAGGCTTGACTAACTAACATAAACTGGACCTCTGCATATCATGTACATTAAGGCCAAATCAACTATAGGAGGAATACATAGTTTATTGAGAATGTGATTTTCTTTTCTCCCTCAGCAACACATACTGTAAGCTCGCATGCATTTGCAAACACCAGCACTGCACAGGTAGATACAGAGAATGTAGATTACCTGCTAAGACCCAGCTTCTGTCTACAGAGCAAGCTACTGAGATACATATTTAATGCATACATCCCTGACTATGTTATCTTAGTGTTTCTCTGTAGAACTGGAAACCCAATAGTTCTTTCAAATCTAGCTTGTTTGTACAATAGTTAATAGCATGACTATGATCTCTGGGACCACACTGATTGTGTGGTAGGGAAGGGGTCAAATGCAGGGTGTGTAGATATAGCCATGCAACTGATGGAGCCTATAGAAAGAAGAAAAAAATAAGGAATTCAAAGAGGATTTAAAGATTTGTAAAAACTTTGGATGTTCGGCTGAGATGAGTCTGCATTTGTTAGCACACTGAAGCCCCAGCTGTAGTTTATCCTACAATAACTGGCTTAACACCAAATAAAGTGTGGCATTCATGCAATTCCCATGGTGTGGGAAATTTGATTGAGTTTCACGCAAATGGCTCTTTGGAGCAGCACAACAAATTAATTCATTGTGTGGTTTCAAAAGAGCTGTCTCTGAAAACAATTGGCACAATTTCGTGGCATGCATTTGGCTATACAGCTGTGAAGTATATAAATGACAGGCAGTGACAATGATTATGGATCATTAGCCTTATCATTAACAGCCATATAAACCATGTAAAGTATTATTGCACAGGAAGATCCACGCCCTTAGACCACACTAATTTGAACGTTAATAATTTATAATAATAATTTGAAAAATTATTATTATAATAATTGTTATATGTAGTTATGGCTGAGACACATATTCTGTCCTGAAAGTTGTGTTGTGTGTGCCATATACTGTCACAGGAACGTGAATGCGTAGGTACTCTCCATAGGGATCTGATGGGGACTGATTGAATACTTATACAGCAACCATTCAGCTATGGAATGTGGATAGAACTGTGCCCTTCTGATCCAGGAGGATATTTTTCATTTTCTGTTTGCACTGTTTACATTTCGCTTTATATAAAAGCATCTGCTAAATTAATACAATTCACGCACACAGGTGCACTGCTCCTTGCCAACCATTCCTCCTCATTTTGATCCTCGGATCAAACTGTGGATTTGTAAAGGTTATGACAGTCGTGCAGATACAGTAAACCATGATCAAATACAGTGCACATACAAAGTGATCTTTGAACCATAG
Organism: Osmerus eperlanus; assembly: GCF_963692335.1. NCBI lineage: Eukaryota > Metazoa > Chordata > Actinopteri > Osmeriformes > Osmeridae > Osmerus > Osmerus eperlanus. The sequence goes on from NC_085030.1 coordinate 16,145,445, forward strand.
CAAGAATGAACTGATTGCGTGGCAGTGATTAAATGTCAAGGTTATTCTTCTGCCTTTGTCATGAACATGTGTTATGCATCTTCTGTCGCTATCAATGCTGTTAATAACGTCACTCTCTATTGTCACATTGCTTTCCTTTAGAGACAAGCAAAGTTCAAGTTTGATCATGTAATTTATTTTCATGTCATTTGTTTCAATCATCCACCCTCCTCATCCACTGACGCCTTAACGATCCAGATTTGCAGGTGTCCCTCCCTCCCTCCCTCTCCGCTCTGTACTGTAGGAACGTTTGGCGTCCCTTAAGGATCGTTAAATTGTCTCCGTCGACCTGCTGGCCAATCTCCCAGCGCTCTCAGTCCTTCTCAAACCTTCTATTACTTATCAGCGTACACCCCCTAACAGATGAGTTAGCAGCCTTGTGGCGCCTCTTTCAGATTGCGTTTCGTCCAGGGGGTTGTCTGTGCAGCTGTGATCAGCACACTAGAGCAGCCAGAGTGCTTCTACGTTCACATCTCTGCTGGTTCACCTTCCCTGTCCCCTCTCTCAGTCTCTCTCTATCCATATCTCTCCCTCCCTCCCTCCCTCCCTCCCTCCCTCCCTCTCTCTCTTTCTCTCTCCCCCTCTCTCTCTCTCACTCTCTCTCACTCTCTCTCTCTCTTTCTCTCCCCATCTCTCTCTCTGTCTCCCCACCCCCTCTCTCTCTCTCTCTCTCTCCCCATCTCTCTCTCCATCTCTCTATCGCTCTCTGTCTCTCCCTGGCTAAACAGATCTACCTAAATGTGTGAAGAGAGACTTTCTTTTCCACTTTGGTGCTCAGATTGCTTCACTGACCAGCCCAAGGTCAACATAGATGATGCATCTTCTAATGCTGCTAACCCTGAGCTGAACATATTCTCTTCCTGCTTGGAATTGAAGCTATAAATTCATGTGGACGTTACACCAAACGCTTCTGTGGCTGAACACTCGAGGCAAACTTACTGCATGAAGCTTGTTATTGTACATGGTATAACTAGATATATTCACAATGGAAATCTACACTGACAAGACACACTATCGTGTTGTAGATTCGTTTAACCCTCGTGCTGCCTTCGGGTCACATGACCCAAAGGTTCATAACGAACCATCGTTGTGTTTACCCAATTTTACCCAATACAAAAACAAATTAAAATAATTTTCTTTTAACCATCGCAATGTGGGGGGTCTGAGACAGCCTAGCTGTTAAAAGAAAATGCTTCACTTTGTCTTTGTATGCGGTAAATTTGTCGCAATACGACGGTGGGTCACAATGACTGATGGGTCAGAATGACCCGAAGATAACACAAGGGTTAAATAAGACTCTCTTTTACAGGGTGTTGTTGTGGCTCAACTACGAGGCTTCCTGGTGCTTTGTCCAGAAGCATTGGGTCTGAAGAACATTGGTTACCCTACTGTATCTCCAGATAGAAAACAATCACAATGGTTTTTTGTGATTAAAGAGCCCTGTAAGTACCATCAACTGGTTTGAGTTGCCACAGTTACACACGCACATCCCATAGCAGTGAGTGTTTGTCACCTTATGAAAATGAATTCATTTACACACAGGAATCATGAATACGAAAATAGATGAGAACACAAGAGAAAATAAGGGTATACTGAACTAAAACCCACTAAACAGGCATCCTTGCTCAACATTTACTTGGTTTGACGTTAACAGTGACTTCTAAAAGGTTGTAATGTTGCTCCTGTGATCTTGATCGGGAAAGACACACCCTCCAATTCCATAGTAAGAATCCACTTTGTATTAAAAAAATTAATAAACTTTATAATTTAAAGATGCCGAGGTGAGCTAAAGCTGTGAGATTAAGATGTGAGATTAAACTGTGAGATTAAGATGTGAGATTAAGATGTGAGATTAAGATGTGAGATTAAAATGAGATTAAAATGTGAGATTAAACTGTGAGCTAAAGATGTGAGATTAAGCTGTGAGCTAAAGCTGTGAGCTAAAGATGTGAGATTAAGCTGTGAGCTAAAGCTGTGAGATTAAGCTGTGAGATTAAGATGTGAGATTAAACTGTGAGCTAAAGCTGTGAGATTAAGATGTGAGATTAAGCTGTGAGCTAAAGATGTGAGATTAAGCTGTGAGATTAAGATGTGAGATTAAGATGTGAGATTAAGATGTGAGATTAAGCTGTGTAAATAGTTCCGGGGAAAGAGAGGACCAGTCAGTAAAAGAAAAGCTGAAAACACAAGCCAATCTGTCAGGTGAAACATAATAATAATTAATAATAAGTCAATAAAGTTTTAAAGGTTCATTGTGCATCGACCCATTCAATAAGTCTAGACAGATGTAATTTCAGTGTATTACCCCCTTAGAGCTGTAAGCACACTTCCTACTTGAGTTTCTAAGAAACCTACCATTTCACCAGTTTTGGGTCAGCATCTTACCACAGAGAACATCATCTTCCATTTTTCCTGCAGACCTACTTAAAAAGCACTCAATTTGACAACATTTTGAAACCCCTTCAACGCAGATAATCCCATTCTAAAGTGCCAAAAGATTCAGTAAGAAAGTGACTGCAAAGAAGATGTCTTGAGACGTCACCTTGGAGTGACCTGGACTTCACTCCTATCCAATATCCTGGTAATCACAGAGATGGTCTTTTCCGATTCATACTCTAACCTTTCATATTAATGAAGCACAGCTCTTTCATCCTTCAAAGGCATAGAATCAGAATCAGGCAATTCTTCAGTCATACTTTTTTTTAAAATTAGTATCTTATTTAAATTTACTTTTGCCAGCTTCTTGATCAGTTTTGTGGAAAAAATTCAGTTCAGTCCGTTGATGGACAGTTGTACAGAGATCTATGACTTGTGACGAACAAGCAGTCTGTCTCGGTGAACAGAAACAGGCCTCTCGTTAGTCCATTATTTTTCCATTAGCTTTCTTTTACATACTTAATGTTTTTTAAGATATGTACTCTTAATGCACATATATTTGCCTACCATTCATTGTTTAAAAAAATAAAAATAAAATTAAAACAAATGTTTAACATAACATGTCATGTTTCCTATGATGTAGTATTCATTCTTGCTATGTGTGTGCTTTGTAATATGTTGGCACTTCACATTCTCCTGGAGAGTGATCGGTTGTCTCATTTCAGAGAGGGGAGTCAGGTGGCTGAGCGGATAGAGAATCGGGCTAGTAATCCGAAGGTCTCTGGTTTGATTCCTGGCCGTGCAAAATGAAGTTGTGTCCTTGGGCAAGGCACTTCACACTACTTGCCTCAAGGCAATGTCCGTGTACTTACTGTAAGTCGCTCTGGATAAGAGCGTCTGCTAAATGACTAAAATGTAAATGTAGGTCAGGGAAGAATTTTTACAGTTCTCCTATATTGGCCCAAATGGGTCATTTATTTTGCTTCCCTCTGGAAAATGAGTGTCAAACATAAGTGTTCTTATCCCCTGACCCCTTTTCCCCCCCACTGTGAAGCGCATTTTTATATAAATAATGTATTCGATTTGCTGAAGAGAACAATCTCAGGACAAGTCATTTCAACTACTCTTTTTTTGTTGTTTTTGTTACTTCCTATGCATGACTTGGTGTACTGTACAGCCATTTACTTACATGAAAGAATGGAAGATTGGAGGAAACTATTATGGGATGTCATGTTTGGTTATTAACTTTTGAAGACCTTTGATTTGGTTGAAGAATCAAACATCCATCCACACTATATAACACAAAAGAATATTTGCATGAATATTGAATCCGGATTACTTGTTCAGGACTGTATAAGTACATCAAGCGAACACTGGATGTTTAGGAGGCTCCAGGTCCGTTCAACGCTCTTCGTACCCGTGTAGATGTTAATGCGTAACACCCATTTTGACAGCAATTCATTTCCCCCGTTCATGAGCTCTTAACATAGGTGCGCGGGAGCACTGAAAGAGCTATTTTAGCTCGAAGAGCAGTCTCATTCCCAATTTCATGCCTCCTGCTCCACGGACAGAGAGAAAGAAAGCTGAATAAGGCGGCAGTATAGAGACCTGTACAAGCTGCAGAAGCAAGCAGTGTTTGGGTTCCATGTCCAATTTATTGCAAGGATACGCTGCCATTGATACCAAGTTAGAAGAGGTACTCCACTGTTTAGAGTATTTATCTAGTGTATTCGAAAATTTTCACTAATTGCCGTTCAGATTGCCGTTATAAAAGGATGGAGATAGTACAAGTTGTTTAAACTGACTTTTTTTCTCTCTTTCTTACAAATGAGACATGTCTTCTCAAATGCTAAAGTCCAAGAATACTAGTTCGCGTTTTTCAAGCCAGACAGTTACAGGTTATTTTAATTGCACAGTATGCAACAAGGACTACTAGGGTCGGTTTTTATCTTCTCAAGAGATTATTCTGATGGATTAATTTCTTGGACATTAGAATTTCAATGAATAAACTATCAGTTTGTTAAAACCACATTGGTATTTGGTAAGGTTACATGGGTTGGAACACGTGCAGACAGATCTTTTTAATCAGCATGTAAAACAATACTCCAGTTCTTGGTGACATTAATCTTCACACGTACACACTACATTCCCCAGAACAGACTGTGGAGTGAAAGCTTGGCAGTATGAAGAAAGAATCCACAATTAGATCTACTCTACGCCTTTAGGAGACTGCTAAGCTTCCCTCAGCATGTTTTCCTGTTCTACAGTGACTCATAAGGGTGTGATAAGCATGTTCTGTTCAGTGTCATTGACCAAGTGTCTTTTAACTTTACATCCCCCTCATTAAAAAAAGAGAGAGGGTTGCGAGCTTTAATCCTGGGATTAGGAGTGAAACGCGCTGTTGGACGTTAGGGACCTGCCTGAGTGGATAGCAGGGTGGCAGTCTAGAATGGATTGGGGATCTGACACAAGTTAGTATGGATGGGGAGGGGGGGTTACCTGGGAAACCTGGAATTTTAGGGTGTCCCAGGTTTGTGATTGGCCCACTTGCAAGGAAACTGGCTGCTCAATAGAAGACAATGCTGTGGCCAGTACTGGTCAAGACTAATGGGATGGGATGGAGAGAGTGACATCAGGATTGCAGCATTACTTTTTGTTTACAAGGTAGATGGAAATTGGACATGGAACGTCCTCTGAATCGACTCATGTTCAGAAATTTACGGTACAAAGACTGGAAGATTGGAGGAAAGTATTATAGCGTGTCAGTTTTGGTTTTTCAACTTTTGAAGACCTTTAGAAAGTTAAAATCCCTATTTAAATGCATGGTCAAGACCAGTCAACGTCAAACCAAGTTCATCTTTGGGCATAATTATAAGAAATTATGCAGATTTAAAACTCAACTTTTAAATTGCAGCGCAATTAATTAACCAACTAATTTGAGCTTCCAAAATCCACATTAAACTACATGGCCTACTGTATACTGGTGATAAGCACCCATCAGGCCATTAAGCCTCCTATGCAGACTTTAAAGAAGACACTTTCAAAAAGATACATGCACCATTTTAATGAGACTTTTACATCTTTTGCACAATGCCTAGACCTTTCAATAGATATTTCCATCACAGTCGGGGGGAGGGGTTTTTTTTACCTCAGGAGAGAAAAGTACTCAAGTTCTTGAGTCCTCTAAATGCTACTGCCAAGTGTGTGTTACAATCTATAAATAAATGAACAGATGATTCAGGAGCTGTGAATGGTAGGGACAATGTGGAGAGAGGTTCAACATGAGATATTCTGTAGCTAACTCATGCAGCTCCAGACCCTGGGAGGACGCATGTGGACAGAGTGGGGCATTGCCATCTAGTGGCTTGTCATTCTTCACTTCATTGCGTCTTTGACAAAGCAGTCAGGATGGAACCAGTCAGGCAGATACAGGAGGCCAGGACAAGGATGCAGCAATTCCCCCAACCCTATAAAAACAGATAAGGGCCGTTCAAAAAAAATAGTCACAGATGAATACTTTTTTCAGCATTTCTGAGACAAATGAGAACTTTGTTGTGAAAATGTAAGCCAGTGTGCTCTGTGGTAGACTAAACAGCAGCAAACTCAGATGATACAGGGTAAAGGAAGGGAATAGTTACTCAATAATAAATACACCAAGGGGGATTTGAAACTGTAACCTCTTGGATGAAATGCTCTAACCACTGAGCTACAGTCTACCCGTCCCCTAGTGAGGTGTTAAGAGTTGTATGGTATGTGGAAAACAAAGGTTGAAATGAGATCTCCACCCCACCCACATGCAATTCCTTGACATTTTCCATTGTTGGTCAGACGATGTGTTTCTAATTGTCAAGCGCAACTGTTTCCTCAGTCTGCTCCTATGCATCATGTATTTCCTTCATCGTGGACAAGAGCAGAGAGCAGTCAAAAGAAGGGATAATCACGGAGGCAAGGTAGAAATATTCTGCAGGGAAGAGCTAATCAAAACCAAATTACATGCTAATTCTTTGAATCTGGTTCAGTCTTAGCAAAGGAGATGAGCAGATACACTTGAGAAAAGATTGCCAATATCAGAGGCCCGGTAAAATTATACTCTTACAATTTTCAATTGTATGTGGAAAATTAGATGCATTTCTAATCTAGAGGGGGTACATAATTGTGTTGATTGTTGAGGGAGCCAGAGATACATATTTAGAGATCTTCAAGGAGAGCTGGCGAGAAGATGCCAAGACAAAAACTGGCTAATGAAAACAGCTTTGTGCAAATGAAGAGAAACAGATCTTACCTTGATCTCCCTGAACACCAAACATCCCCAAAGTGCCGCCACCAGACCGTAACCCTAACATGGGGAACAACCAGTACGTTTGAAAGGTTACACACATGGACAACATCCATCCCTGTGGAAATGTTCAAATACGTTAAGCATAAGAAGTTGAGTATCAGCCATGACAGTGAGGTAAAACTGGATGTTGCCTGGTTACATACAGCTGTCACAATGGGAAAGGTCACCATTGAACTCAAGTAGATGTTGGCTAGGAACCAGCAGTAGTTAGCTAGCGTCCACATGAAACCAGACGCAAACCCTTTGGAGAGAGAGGAGAGAGAGGGGGGGAGAGAGCGAGAGAGAGAGAGCGCTTGGGTACATGCGGTACAATGTCTGGTAGGGTGAAATATTAAAATTCTCTCCACAAAGCAAATCTGCTCCCAGGCAAACACAATTTATTTGACAATAACGATCAATCGAAATCATATTAATTATTCTTCTTAATTACATTTTCATAGCTAAATACCAGTTTCAATAGAAAATGATTTACCAAACTCAATTTACACAGTCAGTAAATCAAATCCTCAGCTGACCTCAGAGAAACAGAAGAATGTGGGAGACTATGCTGTGTAATTGCCAGACTCTACAGCCAACTCAGAGCATTTTGAAGGAGTGCCTTTATTGAGTTGTGAGCAGAATAAAAAAGGTACCTATATTACATTTACATTTAGTCATTTATCAGACTAAATGTAGCTTATCCAGAGCGACTTACAGTAAGTACAGGGACATTCCCCCGAGGTAAGTAGGGTGAAGTCCCTTGCCCAAGGACACTACGTAATTTTGCACGGCCAGGAATCGAACTGGCAACCTTCTGATTACAAGCCCGATTCCCTAACCGCTCAGCCACTTGACTCCCGTACCTGGCAATACAGCTCTGGATGGCACGCAGGGTCTGTTAGTCATTGAAGCACAGTAGATCAGGAAGTACACTGTGCTGGTGAGGAAAATGCCACAGCACTGAGCGTACACATAGTCAGGATCTGATAAACAACAGGAAAGGGGTGTCCGGTACATGGTTACCAAACGTAGTGCTCAAATTCTGTAAACCTAACCCATTGTTCTGTTTTACAGAGCCTATAATTTGTATTAGTTAATGTAGCAGATGGTTTCATCTACAAACAAAATACAGGAAAGGGGGGGGGGGATTTCAAACATGTGACCTCTTGATCTACAGTCAAATGCTCTAACCACTAAGCTATACGCAACCCATCCCTACCACAGAGGGGTCTCACCGTACAGACTGGCACCGTAGAAGATGCTGTCTTGGCAAGCGGCCCGGCTCTTGATGTACAGGATTGGGACAAAGGACAAGCCGTCCAACAGGCCGTACGCCGTGGCCAGCGAGCATCCTCTGGGAAACAGTTACCTTAGTGAGCCTGATGAAGACTTCAAGGAGAACACATTAACATGACAAGAGACGCAGCGAGAGCTGGTGCAGCCTATAGACCCGTGACCTGAAATTAAAGTTGTCGCATTCACAAAAAGATCAAACGGAACTCGGGTCCTCAAAGGAACGTATATGGGTTTGCCTCGATTCAGCATTCAAGCCACATTACCCCACACACACACACACACACACACACACACACAACTGAAGATATACATTATTCATACAGGAAAAGACAGTTATAAGTGAGATGGATGTGCTCTCACATTAATCGTTTCGTCTCTGGCCCTATGACTTCTATCCAGGACTCTGAGGGTTCACACCCAGATCTCACCCTCTGCAAAATGGACCGGCGCAGGAGGTTGGAGTGTCAATGATGGAAACATCAGTCATTCTGACATGTGCTATAACAAGACTACCGCGGTCAAGACCGTGATGAAAATGTCAATAGCTTAGCCACGGACTACTTATTCCCTCTTAAAGTGGAAGGGAAACTCATCTTGCAATTTTCACATTGCACATTGGTCTTTCACATTTGAGAAAAGTTGGAACAATCTGGAGTGTGATGGACACCTGTGTGTGTGTATGTGTGTGTGTGTGTGTGTGTGTGTGTGTGTGTGTGTGTGAAGGCGATGGACTCGTTAGGGAGTCAACTTTGAACACACTCACGCTGTCAGGACTTGGGAGAGGCGATCCAGCATGAGGACGTGTCTCCACCTCGGTTCTCACAAAGAAGAAGATGAGCCCGCTGGAAATCAAAAAGCTCCCTTAGCCTAGTGCCACGTGCCCCTCCAAGCACTTCAAATGGACAGGAAAGTGACCTTCACCAGCTCCAGGATGTGAGTCGATAATAAGTCTTACCTCAGGAAACACAACCCTGCACCACAGTAATTTAATAAAGGGCTGGAGACATGTTGGGGATCTATACCAAACCAGCCAAACCTGTCACAAAATCAGGTTTACAATACATTTCGCTGTAAGTTTTTGAAAGACTTAATTGTATACATTCAAATGGCATCCAAGTGAAATAACTGACCTTGAACTCGCCCAACCCATTAATAAACTACCGGATCCCCAAATAAGAACTCCGAGTCCAAGTCCAATGGCTTTCACTATGGAGACGACAGCTACATTACCTGTAGACATAATCTTCGTTCACTACATTATGCATGATAAACCATGGGCGGCAAAAATAGGATTTCTTACCTGTGGCCCACATCGCTCCACCAAGCATCGCTAATGGATAAAACCGTGGAGAATGGAGAAACAAGTGCCCGATTAAAGACACTGCCCATATTGACGCACAGGTTACCCAGTGGAAAAACATTCCTGGAGGATTGGTGTACATTTTAATAGTGAACATTTCCCACGCTAACGACATCACCTTTAGAGGACAGAGAACGGTGGGCTGTCTGCTCACCGTCACCAGTGTCTATCCTTTTTATCGGTACATAACTGCTTCCAAATAAAACTGCAGCAGCAATATTAGCAACAAATCCATAGGCTATATGTGTTGTGTTATAGTTGAAAAAGAAAAGCGGATCAACAGTACTGTTCGTTTCAAAACGTGTCTCTTCCTTTATATCTGCAAATAAGTAGGAGACAGTACAGTTTAATCAGACCGGTCCGGAAGGGTGGTTAGAGATTAAACTCCTATAGGCCTATTTGTTTTTTTATAAACGTGTCTTGAATGAAAGTTACGTTTCTCTGTTTAATCATACCTAGTTCAAATGTCTTGGTTTGGGAGTCGTTCACAGACAAAAACATGCTGAGGATCCAAATAAAAACTACACATTGATTGAATGTTTAAGGTTTAGCATATGTGATCTTTTTGCGGCGGAGGACGGAATTGACACTCAGATTTATGTTCCACTATGGCGCGATACTTTAATGGAACAGCTGAAAACAATTAGCTAAATTACTGCCTAATATCATCACGCACTGTCTGCCTGTCTAGTAATAAACAATAAAAACTTTAAGAAAAGCATATGGCTAAGATCAATTTGCTTGCACAAAAAGAATGAAATGTAGGCTAATATTTCCGAAAAAAAGGTTTCCTAAAATATTACAAAAAAATAGTTTCTCGAAAAGAGTTTTGCAAAGTTTTGTGTAGGCTACTTTTGCCATCTCTGGTAGTAATTCATGCTATTTTATGCACCGGCTGACAAGTGCAGCTTCTATACAGACATTAACCAGCAGAGGTCACATGGGATTCATTCAAAATTAGTTTTTATCGTTAGTCTATTACTTTTTCAATTGAAGTCAATAAATATTGTAGGCTATAACGCACTTGTATTATGTGTGTGTGGATGAAAACAAAACGTAAGTGAACGTTGAGACAAATAAACTGACTCGATGAGTTTTCACTTAAATAACAGGAATTCTTATGTCTTAAATGTTTTTTTTTTCAGGTCTTAAATCTAATTTATGACAACAGCGGTTATTCTTGACAATCATGATGAGAGTTTGTCTAATCTGACCCGTCTCTAAGCAGTCTGTAGCCTATACAGAATGGCAACAAAGCCAACCCTTCTGTCGTGACACTTGGCTCTGTGATAGATCTAGCCTCGCTACATTGAGAGTTTGGGCATCAAGTACCCTAGAGCAGCAAAACTGGAAATGTTTTTCGGAAGTAATGGGCAATACTCTGTTAAGTTCTTCGCATAGACAGAGTCAACCATGTTGCGTTATTCGTCCTAATGGAGATTTGTATTCGTGGAGACATAATAAAATATCTCTTTATTTGGTCCTACACGTCTCTTCTGAGAATATACGGCTGCATTCAGAGGCGCCCCCCGTCCAAGAGGAATATCATTATTGCGGGTGCTTGTTTTGTATACTTATTTTTCGTGGTTTCCCAAGTGGGACACTTTTTGCCGCACCAAGACAGACGGACTTATAATCACAAGTACAAAAGTATCCGTGGGTCTTCTTTGGAAACTGACGATGACCCGTTTAAAACTGTCTACTCGCCTGCCGGTGAGAATACAGACATTGCGCTCTCGGTGGTTCCGACGCGGTCCAACGTGGTGTACATAACGTTGAAGTCTAAGCGCCTAAAGCCAGCAATTATCAGGGGAACAGTGAAGCCTAAACTGAGGAGCAAGACGAGAAGGACCAAGTCCAATAATTACGCATTCATAACGCAGGATAACGTTGCCAATTTAGAGAGGGAAGTACAAAGAGTAAAGCGTACTTATGGCAAAGACATTTCTTGGAAAGCAGTTAGGCGAATAGGTCAGACTTCACCTGAAACTGGCAATGGCGCGAGGACAATAGTAGAAACAGAGTCTCACGTGAGTTCTATTCGAATATACAGTGAAAGATCTCCACCGTGGTACAGTAAAAAAGACATTGATGCCATGCGCTTCCTTGCCGACGGCAAAGTTTCGCGCATTAACGAGGTGTCATACAAGAGTGTTCCTCCATTTCTGATGTTTGAAACCACAACTAAGGATTCGCCGAATCCCTCTCCTACTGAAAATGACTTTAAGATATGTCGGGGACTGTGCGGAATTATAAAAAGCCCCATTGACACCAGCGAAGTATTTGCTTTCCATTTGGATAGGGTCCTGGGACTCAATAAGAGTTTACCGGCAGTGAGCAGAAGATTCAGTTATTTTCAAGGTAGGCCAATTTCTTTTTGACTGTTTGCCACTTTTATCTCAACCTTTAGTACTATGTCGATATAAATTGTAAGCCATTGCCGGTTGCATTACATTACTTTTTGTCATTTAGCAGACGCTCTTACCCAGAGCGACTTACAGTAAGTACAGGGACATTTCCCCCCGAGGCAAGTAGGGTGAAGTGCCTTTCCCAAGGACACAACGTCATTTTGCATGGCCAGAATCTAACCGGCAAACTTCTGATTAATAGTCCGATTCCCTAACCGCTCAGCCATCTAGCACTTTCAAACTGGACCTTATCAGACGAAAGTCGAGGTTATACTTTTTATTGTATTTTGCAAGCACTCCGATTGTTATTCCTCTTTAATATTTCTTATCTCTATTCCGATAAGACATCACATAGGCAATGCTGATAAGGTATAAGGTCATGCATAGTTATATCTGGGTCAGTTAGCCTGTCCATACAGTTAAAGAAGGGCAACTGGCTTTTATTGTGTGGTTTCCTTTGACTCAAATAATCTTACCCTCTTTAATGTTTAATCTGGACCCAAACACTCAATAATCATACAAGGCCTCACACCCTAAAATGATGTTTTTAACTTGGTGGTGCTCATTGGAAATATGCATTCCAAGCCAGGGTGTCAACCTATACTAACACAACATTCACATCCTTCCCCTGCAGATGAACAGCCCTGCCCAGTAGTATTATGGGATGCATCTCTATACCCAGGGGGCAGTGAGGTGAACCAGTCAGCTGTGAGGTTGACCTGGGGTCAGTACCAGAGCTCTCTGAAGCAGAGATGCTGGCACAGGAACATCTCTCCCAAGCTTGGGTCCAGCTGCACCTCCGTACACCACTACGAGTGGAGCAAGCTGGCCCTGTTTGACTTCCTTCTCCAGGTAGGACCGCTATCCGTTAACGTGGGGCCTAACTAACTAAACTCTCACAGCAGGACTGCAGACCCTTCTCATGTGCAGCTTATGGAACGTCCACACAGGTTATTTACATGTTTTTGATTACTTGTATCATCTTTGGAGTGATGTGTGTCCCAGGGTGACAAACCAAGCAGAACACAGTAGATACAAACTCCTTCGACTGCTAGAGAGTCATTAGTTTACGTGCATTAATAGTTCACTTAGTTTTGAAATGTACTTTCAAATAATTTCAATGAATGAAAAAGAAAACGTTTTCTCTTTCATTTAGATTTATAAGCGTCTGGACCAGAGCTGCTGTGGTTTCAGGCCTCGACCGCAGGATGAGTGTGTGGAACTGGACCAACATGCTGATTGTGGGGATGAGGACAGCATCGCACTGGCCAACATCATCCACAGGGGTGATGACCCAAGACACCTGGTCTTCTCTGACAACAAGGGCTTCTTTGATCGCGACGAGGACAATCTGGATTTTAAACTACTGGAGGGAATCAAGGAGTGGGTAACAGGGTTGTTAACAGAGTGTGATGGGATGTCCTGCAACACAATGGGATAGGAAGGGAGGGAGAAGGAAAGTATACAATGATGGAAAGAAAGGCTAAAAAAAACAAAACTACACAAACATTCTACATGTCTTCTACAGTTTTACAACATATATTTCCCACCGACTTCCTACATAAACATGCAAGCTACAGGCTACAAGCTGAAGTCAGGCTACCCTGTAACCATAACACACGTGGGAAAATGCTGCATTTCTAACATGGAATTGCAGCGTTCATGCATGTGTTATGAAGTATATTATATTTGAGTGGACAGCTCCCAGCCCCACCATGGGAAGGGGGATCCAGCCAGGGACATTCTCAGCATTTCATCTAGTTATCAATAAATCAGTGGACCATACCATTGTAGAGACAAGCCAGGGGTGGCATTAGCAGTTGTCACCTCTCCAGTTACACTGGTTGTTGTAATCTCCCTCCAAGCTAAAGCCTTTCTACGTTGTTTCTGAAGATGTAAGGGTGCATGTGGGTATTGTTAAGTTCACCTGACCTGTATTCATTTCACAAGATTATTTTTTTTAAATTTAACACTTAAACGTATAATTTATTGAAATATTATTTAAAATAATAACTAACTTTGACAGCAGTACACAATGATAAGTGTCCAGCCATAACAAACACAGAACAAACACATTTTCTCAACCACAACTGTCAACAACGAGCCACAGACAGATTCTCATCCCCCCCTTCCTCTCTCTCATCCCCGCCTCTTTCTTTCTCATCTCTTGGTCTCCTCCCTGTCTCTCTCTCTCTCCCCCCTTTATCTCTCTCTCTCCCACCCCCCCTCTCTGTCACCTCCCCTTTCTCTCTCTCACCCCCCCTCTCTCTCACCCACCCTCCCTCTCACCCACCCTCCCTCTCTCTCCCCCCTTTTCTCTTCCACCCCCCCCTCTCTCTCACCCCCCCCTCTCTCTCACCCACCCTCCCTCTCACCCATCCTCCCTGTCTCTCTCTCCCCCCTTTATCTCTCTCTCCCACCCCCCCTCTCTGTCACCTCCCCTTTCTCTCTCTCACCCCCCCTCTCTCTCACCCACCCTCCCTCTCACCCACCCTCCCTCTCACCCACCCTCCCTCTCACCCACCCTCCCTCTCTCTCCCCCCTTTTCTCTTCCACCCCCCCTCTCTCACCCCCCCTCTCTCTCACTCCCCCCCCCTCTCACTCCCCCCCCCTCTCTCTCACCCACCCTCCCTCTCTCTCCCCCCTTTTCTCTTCCACCCCCCCCCCCTCTCTCACCCCCCCGGTCTCCCCCAGACTCCCGGAGCATGCTGTGGGGGTGCTGAGGAGCCAGAGGCTGAGGGAGCGGCTGCTTCAGGCTCTCTTCCTGGACCGCGTGTACTGGGAGAGCCAGGGAGGCCGCCAGGGTATCGAGAGGCTGATCGACGTCATCGAGAGACGGGCCAGGGTGCTCCTCACCTACATCAACGCCCACGGCATCAGAGTGGTTCCCATGAACGTGTGATTCATGTGGATGTGTGATTCATGTGGATGTGTGATTCATGTGGATGTGTGATTCATTTGAATGTGTGATTGTTATGAATGTGGGATTTCTATGAATGTGGGATTCATAGTAATGTGTATTTGCTGTGAATGAGTGAAGGTGTCATGTATGAATAAGATGCTTGGATTCAATCAAACACTGTCCAAATAGTCCTAGTTTTTATTCTTTGCTGTCAACATGTATTTGCTGCCGTTGTGTGACCCACATTATACAGTACACCTCTCAACTTTGAAATATTGTCAGCTCAAGCCAGATTTAGGTTCACATCCACAAAACCAAAGCTATGACTGTCTGTCCTTCAATCCAAATCTATCATGAACCAAATGGCCTTTTCATTGTGCTTGGTTGTCAATTCAAGCAACCATACTTTGTATTAACCTTGAATGGAATGCACTGCACACGAGTTAGAGACTTTCCTGTTACCAGTGTGTGTGACTGGAATGTAGATATTTAAAAAGCCTCTTAGCTTAACAAGCTAAAGCATAAACTTCTGCTCCTTGGCTTTAGTCTAGAGTACAGGCCTTTTGAAAACTTTTAATTTGTAATATAGCTTATTTTCCTGGCTGCTAAATGTAGTTTTTTTTGTACCTTAAACTTATCTTGTAAAATATTAGTGGATTTTTTTTAAGGTCTCTTGCATGACTGAAAAGGAACATTTAACGACAACTTGTTTTTAACTGTATCTGTTTGTTGTATGTGAGCGAATGTTGGCACAGGGTTGTCATGACCAGAGCAGAAAAAATAAATCGAACCTTATTTAAAAAATTATCTGACTTGAAGTGTACTGCAACATTATCTCTTGGCACGAAAGACATGAAAAATCTACTGTCACAGGACTTTCGCCCTGTTCTTGAATGGGAGGACGGGCCTCAAATGGTCAGTCAAAACTGTGGCAGAAATAGTCCCGGCCAATGAAATCCGAGCTAAAGGATGGTGTCTGTTTTGCGAGCTGTCATAAACAGTGTGACAGGGTCCGTGAGCTGGGCTTTGTGTGGTCGGTTTTGTGTCCGTGCCGGAGTATGCTGGCCTGTTGGTTTAACCCCTGGGCACCCACATTAACACGCTGGTCATGAAACAGGCACTGGTGGCTGTTTGTCTTGGAAAGGCCCCATTCTTTCAGAGAGGGCTGTGCTGAGTCCAAGCATTTTTCCTGTCACGCATGCAAACACCCACACACAGTCTGACGCACATGGACACACACACACACACACACAGTCTCTCCCTCACATTTAGACGCACACATACATACGTATACCTATGTTGAGGTGCTTTTCCTTTTAAACAACCGGTCCATTTACAGGAGCAAAAGTGCCCCAGAGTTTGCCTTGAACGTATCGTAGACTTCAGAAGCTCCGTAAACTCTGTTTCCATCAGGACGTGTCCTCACAAGAAACACTTCAGTCATCAGGAAATCTCACCCTCACATGCTTGGCAACACAGATCAAGGTCAGCCGAAATGTCACCACATTGTTTTTCATAATTACAGAGCATGCATACTAGTCATACCAACACACACACACACAGACTCACACACACATACAGACTCTCACACACACAGACTCACACACACACATATACACACAAACTCTCACACACACATATATACACACACACACACACAGATTCACGCACACACACATGCACCACACAACACTTGTTAGCTGGTCTAATATGTTTCACTTTTTTTTGTGATTGTAGCACAACTTGCCCATTCATGCCAATGAAAGAAAACTGTGATGCTACACTCCTCTGTTCCTCTGCCTTGCTTTGTCTTCCTTTGGGAGGCAAGTCCAAATGTGAGGAACCTAACCCAAGCTGTAAACCAAAGGATTTGAGAAAGAATCTTGTCTTTGTGATTCCCAGCATCTTGGCTCTGCCCTGGGACTTTCTGCATCCAAATACAGCAGGCCTTTATTCTCCAGAGTTCCAGCCGGTCACTGTACAGATAATCACCCCTCTCTCCCATGATGTCAACTTTTCCTTTTTCCAACAAATGACTATTGAAGCCTCAGAGGGAAGTAGATGTTTATATTGAGTAGTTCTGCCTGGACTGCTTACTCAGACAGCTGGTATTTAGTGCAGCTATGTATTTATACTATAATGATTGTTAATAGAAATAGTAGAAACAATATAAAGAGTACTTGTCACTTGGAGTAATCATCGTTTCACAGATAGCCAGTTGTCCTTGCAAGGTACAAATGTATTTGTATCAGATACAAAAGAGAACCCTAGATAGTTTCAAGAGAATTGCAAGGCCGAGTTAACGCTGAATGAGTCTCGCTCATAAGAGGTCATGAGCCCACTTCATCGCTCCTCTTCTCTACTTCCTGTTTCCTGTCTGCATCGGTGCCAGTGGATGTGAAGACATAGAGGATGCTGTTTGTAAAGGCAAAATATTGTAAAAGAATCATAAATGTACATACATGTACAGTTATTAAAATCCTAACATAAAACATGATCCTATGAAGAGATTATCTGTGATAAGTGACCGATATTTGAAATCAGCACACAATCATGTGCAATGCTGCGTATTAGGCCTCTCAGCACCACTGAGCAAATCCCCCATTCGCAAGCTTATTTTAAAGCTGGACAGAACGAGCCCCCCCCCCCAAAAAAAAAAAAAAAAAAAAACTGACAAAATATTCCCTAATTGATCCAACCCCTACTGTCGGAAGGAGCTCCGCACTGGCCTTCTCAGTGACCTATTTAATCCTTCAGCCGTGAAGAGTCGTAGGGTTAGCTGGAATGTAGCATTGCAGACCCATGCCAAGAACATTTCTGGAGTGCCTTGACGGTATCACACCTGGGTGGCAAGCAGACGTACATCTTAAGGGACGCAACCTCAACTGGATCAGATGAAAGAAAGATGAAAAGGATAGCGTCAACGTAATTCTCTTTCTTTCTTTTTTTTACATACCGGGCGGTAGACACAACAAGACATCCTCCAGTCTTCTTTTGTCCTTTGTTGGAGGACTTGCGTCTTTTGATATAGTTTCGAGTTATCTTCGAGATATGTCAACATGTAGGCTAATCTACCGCTGATTGTCACGTTGCATCCTGCTCATTCTCAAGCTTGCATCCTGCTCATTCTCAAGCTCAGTTGTATTTTAATTAAATGACAACTTAAAATTCCACACATCATAATGTTTTTTTATTTTCTTTTGTGATCTTGTTTCAAGTAGTTTGGCGTTAAAATAGGAACGGTTATGTGTGACAACATCTCTGGCCTCAGGGTTTTTTTTCCTTCTTTTTCTTTACTACTTTGTCAGAAATAATTACTCTGCAGGTTTAAGGAAGCAGTTTTGACTGAAAGAGATGTGTCCTAAGATTTTACTCTTACATACCTACCTGCTGTGACAACCACATACAGTAGGCCTACATGACATCTGCCCCACTTAAAAATATGTTTTATTTCCTGCCAGGTGAGAATTCAACAAATGGAATGTTATTGCCAGAGAGACGGTACTATATGTACGAGTAATCTTGTGAAGCTGATTAAATTAGCTATTTGGTTCACTAAATAAACACAGTCTGAGAACATCTTAAACAACACATTAGGTATTTCAAGCTCAGAACTGGGAGGGGGGGGGGGGGGGGGGGGGACTTAAAGGCATGACCCGAATTAAAGAGATGACCATGTACCTATATTTGGGGAAATGGGGCGAGGCAATCTCATGAATTGGCATCCCAACCATCCACTCTGAGATTTAGACAGCTATTGGACAGTTGTGGGCCTGTTCGGTCACTGTCTAAATATAGACACCTTGTGATGAGAGCAGGAATGGAGGAAGACTCCATCTCAGCCAATCACAAAAAGAAGACTTGTTAAAAGGCTCACGATTGGTCAGTTGTTCTTTCCATCCAATGTGGATTAAGGAATGCAGAAAGCTGTCTGAGAAAGCCGTTGTTGACATCGACTGATTTAATGATTTAGTTGCCTCGATCGTTTTTTAAACGAGGCTAACGTTTTAAAGCCATTCTAAAATGGGCTGTTGACAAAAAAGGCCTCGTACAAAACCAAAAACAAATGATTGGTTTTAGCTTGATTATTCTCCACAAACCGGCTGACTGACTTAATCAGAAAGTGTATACATGAAAAAAACACAGTCAGTTGTCTTGGTAAGTCAAATTAAACTTCTGAATCGACATCGATTTAGTCTACAGTAAATAGAGTCTGCTCAAACTGATGTGGCCATGGGAAAGACTCTGTATCATCATACTTTCCAACAGGAAACCCGGGGAGGAAATTAATGAAGGTCATTCTCCTCCCAGGCTGCATCTAAAGCGAGCTAGCCAACAATAGCTATACAGGATATTCTGTTAAACTAACAACAGGCTCTTCTATTAGCACCAGACAGACACATGCAGAGAAACTACAGACTGAGGCATAAATAGACTGAACTGCAGAACCACCTAGAACCACCCTTCTCTGCTTATTCTGGGTCCAGCTATCCATACCCTCCCTGACTGAACCATTTCAAACTTTCCCTGAATGAGTGTACCATACAATATATTAGGGGTGTAACAATATATCGTGGAACAATATATCCCAATACAAAAGTTGTACAATATGTATGTAGAGTTATGGCAATATTTTTACAATAGGACGTCCGTTTGATCCTATTGGTTGAGCTACCAGCACGCGACCTACTCTACACCTGCGTCATGCATGCATTCATAGCATTTACAGAAATCGCTTGAACCGAGTTAACTAAATTGTATGTACAACAAAGAAAGTTATTGAAAATGTTTAATGTTTTGGAAGTAAATCTGATAATTGAATTTCAGTTTAATTTTAAACAAAAATCGAAATATCGTGATACGTATTGTATCGAACACCCAGTATCGTGAAACGTATTGTATCGTGAGCTGAGTGTATCGTTACACCCCTACAATATATGAATGTTGAATATATGAATGCAATACTGAAAGTCAAGATTTTCGAAGACAGTAGTAATTCAGAGGAGCTAGCATCTTAATCGTTCTACTCGTTCAAATGTGTGTGAGTGTGTTGGGAGGGTGAAGATATATTTACTTTCTGTTGAACCCTACACCTTTGACAAAAGCCATCAAATGACTGTCCTGACTGTGGCACTCATAGATAGACAGACAGGCTATTTCAGCGTAGGAATGCAGAGCTTAAAGGAAAAGCAAGGTCATGTAGCTGTAATGTCTACGAACCACATCCTTCGCTAAGCTCTCTCCAGGGAGCGGTGGCAGCCATGTTTAAAAACAGCTACAAGCCGAGCCAACCAACTGTCGTGGGATGTGGAAACGAGCAAGGGGAATTCCTTCTGAGCAACAGTGTACTAACAGTGTACCCCCCCCCCCCATCTTAAATTGATGGGGCCGAAAAAGAAAAAACAAATTGAAGCAATCAGGAATCTGTGTGTGTGTGTGTGTGGGGGGGGGGGGGGTTGAACATATAAAGAGTCGGCCTAGTCCCCCCCAGGGCTCCTCGTGGATACTCCCTTGATGAGTGGAATGATGGAGCATAACGTCAAGTAGATGCAGTGCTTGCTTTCTTGAAAGGACTTTGGTCGTAACACAACAGGGAGACTAGGCTGTGTTGTACAGAGGTAACTGCTTGACAGAGAACGTAACAAATCTTGACACGGCATCGATTATTCCCTCCTTTGTGTATTCCCAGCAGCGGTATCGATAATTAACCTAATCTTCTCATCAAAGGTTGTAACTGTGAATCACACTTTCATTACCCTGGGGAGAAGCCATGCTTGGAACGAGAACCCACATTAGTTTACGTGTGGATATCACATATCTTTTTGACATTTAAATGCATGTCGCATTTGACACTTCGAACTGTGCATAACATGAAAACGGAAAGGCCTCGCAAGTTGAGAACGTTCCATCGACTGAAGTCTAAAAACAGAAGAAGTAGGGAGTCAGATGGCTGAGCGGTTAGGGAATCGGGCTAGTAATCTTAAGGTTGCCGGTTCGATTCCCGGCCGTGCAAAAATGATGTTGTGTACTTGGGCAAGGCACTTCACCCTACTTGCCTCGGGGGGAATGTCCCTGTACTTACTGTAAGTCGCTCTGGATAAGATGACTAAATGTTAACGTAAATGTAAGAAGTGAGGAAAGCTGGCACCACAGCATCCTAGAGAAACACTCCCAAATAAATAAAGGTCTGTGTGGAATGTTCCCTGAGGAACCCTGACAGGAACCTTCAGCCCTGGTCGGCCGGCCGGCGAGGCGGAGAGAGAGCCCAGGGAGGAAATGCCTCAGTCCAGCCCGGTGTGAGAGGCAACAATCCCGACCCAGACATCACAGGAAACGTTGCTTGCATGCAGCTGGCAAAGTGTTGTTGTTAGTGTTCTTGCATCCTGCTGTGTTTGTGTCTGTGTATGTCACTGTGTAGGTACTTTACGAGCGTAACTGATTTCTTTTTTTTAATGTTTTGACGCCACCGTGATTACAGTAGATGCAGTACCTCCGTACATTTCCTGCTTCAAAACAACAGATCGTATGTGCAACAACGATACAGCCGTACTACACTCCACTATGGTGTTGGCATTGGCATCACTCTTCCAGCAAGCTGTGGACTTTAAATATCTGCCACAGATCCAACTCCATAGCTGAATATAGCCCTGGCCTTAACAGGATTGATCAATATACGTCTCTGGTATCAGGGAACACCCTGAATGGATGGACAGTAATTATAGCTTTGCCTCATGCACGTTTTCGATCCAGACACTCCCAAAAGACCCGTTACTTCATTTTCCCATCCAACATCATCGAGCCTCCAGGAAGTGTTGTTGGCAGGAGCATACTAGGGGCAGTTTTAGGAAGTCTTGAACCTGATGACATTTACTCCACCCAGTTTCTTGATACTCGCCGAGACGAGTCAATATGGAAAAGGATGTCTTTGCTTCCCTCTAGTGTTGAGTTGGGAGAAATGCCACTGATCACACGATACTAACACCCCAGCATAGTTTTGGTTCTCATAAATGAATGTATATTTATGAAATCGTTTGTCGATAAATCTCTCTATTTTGTGATGACATCTGTAAATCATCAGAATCTACTTTGCAAACCAGCTCCGGTTCTCAATGGTTGTCAGAGGTTCTCATGATGTCAGAGGTTGACACCCTGACATCATGGTGTCAGGACAATAACCTCTCTCTCAATGTCAGCAAGACCAAGGAGATGATTGTGGACTATAGGAGGCGGCAGGAGGAGGAGCATGCACCCCTATACATCAACAGATCCGAAGTGGAGAAGGTCAGCTGCTTCGGGGTGAACATCAGCAATGATCTCACCTGGTCTGCTCACACGGACAAGGTGGTCAAAGCGGCCCGTAAACGCCTCTTCTTCCTGAGGAGACAGGGATCGCAAGGCCCTACGTAGTGTGGTCCGTTCTGCTGAGTTCATCATCGGCAGGAAGCTCCCAGCCCTACAGGACACCTACCACACATGATGCCTCAGGAAAGCTGGCAGGATTCTAAGAGACTGTTACCACCCATCCTTCACTCTCTTTACCCTGTTGCCTTCTGGCAGGCGTTACCGCAGCATTCGGTCACGCACACTGGACAACAGTTTCTACCCAAGGGCCATCAGGCTTCTGAATGGACATTGATTAACTTCACACTAGTCACTTTAAAACACTGTCACTTTCAGCTACTTTCAACTACTACTATCAGTAACATTGCACTACTGTACTTTGCCATCAGGCTCCTGTATGGTCATTGACAGTCATTGATTGACCTCTTAATAGTTACTTACACACTGTCACTTTCAGCTGCTGGTTGCACTATCTGTAATTTTGCACTATTGCACTCACTGTACTCCACCTAGGTTAGAATAGGTTTTATGTGCATGTAGGGTTAGTATAGTGTATTATTTATTGTTATCTGTATATTTAGGAAGTTTAACTTATTTAAGCTTAGCATAGATGTAAATTATGTTCTGTGTACTTATTTGTTATGTCATGCCAGGTGCTTGCGTTGTCTTGTCTTAAGAATTTCAGTGCCCAGTCTGACCTTGTGTTGTTCTGTGTACCTGACAATAAAATACTTGAACTGAACTTGGAACTCAATGTAAACTATCTCCTTTAATATTTACTTTGGGCCACAGTTCAGCATAAGTTAAGACAGTGGTTCTCAAAGTGGGGGTCGCAAGACAACGAGGGGGGGGTCGCGAGATGATTTCCAGAAATCAAGGAACATTGTAAAACAATAAGAAATAGCATATTTTAGCCAAAATTTTAACAAGTTAAATATAGTAGTTAAATTAATGCATGCAAATAAAAAAGCCATCAGCCTTTTGATTTTCCATTCACTGTAAGTACGGCAAACCATCTGACATCCAAGCAGCAGGACGCATTAGTTGAACTGTCAAGCGACCAAACGTTAAAGGCAGCGTTCTCACAGTGCGTTCACACTGCAGCGGAGCGGGCGGCGCGTGGCGTCGGCTTCCAATTCATTTTCAATGAAACCAGGCGTTGACGCTCGCGTAGGGCATTGTGGGAAGGCGAGCGGAGCGGAGCGTTGCAAGTTGGATTTTCTCAACTTTATGTAAATGAGGAGCGTGAAAACGCTAGCGTTGGCCAATCGGATTGGTTTCTTGTTTCTTGTAACGTAGCAACTGTTCGTCATGGTAAACATTTCTAGGTTTGACAATTTCAAGATGGAGGAGAAACTTTTCGTATGTGTCTGCACACCCAGTTCTGTTCAGAACAAAGTTACTAATGTGACGAGCCTGAATTTAAAGATTACATTAAACTAATAATGCATGGTGCATGGTTGCCGATGTCGTCATTGTTCCTAGTGTGTTTTTATAGCCTACTTTTAAATGTAGTCGTCACATTACGTGACTGTTCTGTGCCACTGCTAGCTCGCTAGCCCAGCCTACAAACGACTGGTTGAGTGACCGGTGGCGTAACATGTATTCTACTGTAATCTTGCACTAGTAAAATCTTGCACTTACATAAATGTTGTGTAAAAGTGGTATTTTGATCGATATTGTGAGTACATTAACCCAAATCTGCACGCTTGGCCATGACTACAACAGTGACCTTAGAGAACTACAACTCTGTATTAACTTGTCTAACACGCCCCCGAGCGTGGTGTACTGTGGGAAGGCAAGCGATGCAGAGCGTTAAAAAACGCTGCAGTGTGAACGCACTGTCAGCCAAGACACTGGCTGAGTTTTGGATTTCAGTGGAGAGGGAACACCCATGGCCGCGGGAACTAGGGGTGCTGCAACACCCCTTAATAGCACAAGAATTTAAAATAATATGACTTGAAAATCCACCACCGCGGCACAGCCCCGCAGTAGCGGACTGGCCATCGGGAGCACCGGGAGAAGAATAACGATGGAAAACCAGGCTAAGAAACGTAAGGGTGGGGCTGAAAAATTAAGAGACAAAAATACATCACCTTCACTAGATAAGGTTTTACCAATTGAAAAAAAGCTGTTTATTTTACACTAAAGCTCAAAAAATATTTTGCACTCAAATAAAGGCCAAAAGATTTACGCGCGCTCACATTTACTGTCGAACTCCCGAACTAGCATCACATCAAGCATTGCATGCATTAACAGGTTAGCTGTGGTGGCGTATACGGGGGCCGGTTCTGGTGGGCCGGTCTGGATCAGAATCAGGGCCTATTTTTACTCCCAGGTATACGTAAACCACCTCCGTGGATGCGGGGGTCGCGAGTCACTGGCACCATTATTTTAGGAGTCGTGGGCTGAAAAGTTTGAGAACCCCTGAGTTAAGACAGTATCATATAAAAAATATGTATATGTGGGCCTTATCACAGACCTCAATATATTGCAATTGATATTAAGTCACCTAGGAGAGTCAATAAGAGGGGATATAACAAAGTGACCTACAGACAGACTCATAAAGAAGGATACAATATACCACGCCAGAGTAAATGTCAAACATGGAGGAAAACAGTTGCACGTTTCGGCTCCCCTCCCTCTCCTCTCGAAATCGTCAAAGTGAAGGCACATTTTGATCTTGTGGGGTTGTTTCCATGGTGACCGCCTCGATGTAGGAAACCGTGCTTCCTCAGACTTTTTTCAACGCCAAAAAACACCACAAGCTGCAAATCCGTGGAGAAAATATTTCCAGTTAGCAGACACCGAAACCCATACATCTACACAGTCCTCTCCCACACACCTCACACAACCTGGGCAGCATGTCAGAGGAGAGCCATCTAAAAATTTGAAATTGGATTTAATGGAAGTAGGCCTTAGTACTGAGTGCATGGGGTGTATTTGGAGACAGCAGGGCCATAGAGGAGGCCACACAGCAAACGTTGACCAAGTTTCCCGACCCACAGGTGAACCCTGGGACAGTATGTACTGGTCAACTTTAAAGTGTAGGCAAAAATAGCAGCCGTTTGAAGTGAAGTGGTTTCAATTGACCATGATCCGTGAATTGTCAGGCAATGGATTCAACCGCATCCACAACATATTTTACGCTGATCATTAAACTCTGTACTTCAACCCTCTTCAAACCAACAACTTATTTCTCTGGTGGGCCAAGAAGCTGGGTCTGAGAAATGACTTGAAATAACATTTGGACAGTACAAAGGAGATTGCCGAGCTTTGCTATCTCCTAGGGGATGACAGACAATAATAACATTGGGCTCTCTGACGGGATGAGAAAGAGGAAAAGTGAAATAATGAAAGTGGGGCAGAGAGAGAGAGAGAGAGAGAGAGAGAGAGAGAGAGAGAGAGAGAGAGAGAGAGAGAGAGAGAGAGAGAGAGAGAGAGAGAGAGAGAGAGAGAGAGAGAGAGAGAGAGATTCAGCTAATGGACATGACAGTTTGTAAGGAAGAATCCCAGGGTAGGAACATTCTTCACTGTATCTGAAACCTGTAGATATAAACAGAGAACATGCAACAACCATTAATCAATGTCAGTCTAAGCGGCGTTGAATGGACGCAAATGTCAAAGAGACATAATGGTTCGGCATTACTGAAACACCAAGATAATGTTGTTTTTTTTCCGAATAAATTAAACACGGTGAGCTTTTGCAGCTGAAATGAAAACGTGGAAACTGAATATGGGTAACAGGTGCACCTCCTGACGTTGTCCTCCCAAAATGTCAGACTCTCACCTTTTGTTGCTGTTCTGCAATAGCCTGCTCTTTTTATGAGCTCAGCGAACGATTCTCGTCTATTTGATTTCAGTATAATTGGATTGGCATCTGTCGCCTATTTACCAATGTCTATTTCTGAATATCTATTTCTGAATAGCATATTTCTGAAAAGGGCTGGTTTTGGATAATGACTCATTTAATGATGAACACTGCAGGCGACATGCTCCTTTTGCAGTAAACCGAATAGTTAATGCTACAGCTTCTCATCAAAAACCAAGAGTGTGTGCATGAGAGAGAGGAAATGAGGGAAGTTAGATATTGTGGGGGATGGCTCTGGATAAGAGCGTCTGCTAAATGACTAAATGTGGGGGATGTGAGGTGAAAAGGCAGGTGAGAGCTAATTAAGGAAGTGTAATTAGTGAATTTGAATAAGGGAAAGAGCACAAAAAACGATTGCTATAGAGGTGGAAATACATCTGTAAATAAGCAGAGAGAGATAGCTGGTGAGATCTATACACAGACCTTTAGACACACTCAGTGCATGTTGATGCTAGACTTTTAGAAACATCAACACTTAACCACTGGGGGGCACTGTTGCTCCACGGTTCCTCATAATACCAGCATCAACTTTCATGCTTGGGGAGAAAGCATCTTAACCCTTGTGTTATCTTCGGGTCATTCTGACCCATCAGTCATTGTGACCCACCGTCGTATTGCGACAGATTTACTGCATACAAAGACAAAGTGAAGCATTTTCTTTTAACAGCTAGGCTGTCTCAGACCCCCCACATTGCAAAGGTTAAAAGAAAATTATTTTAATTTGTTTTTGTATTGGGTAAAATTGGGTAAACACAACGATGGTTCATTATGAACCTTTGGGTCATGTGACCCGAAGGCAGCACGAGGGTTAACTTACATGTTGTTAAAGGTTTACATAAGCAATGAATCAGAAAATACACACTTATACAGTAGGTGAGAGGAAGGCATGGGGCAATTAAGAAGCCACTGAGCCCAAAGGAATGCCTCTGTAATATACAATAATTAAGTGCTTATGTATTACCAGATATTAGCATACAGACTCATTCTGACACACAGTAAATAACAATAATAAGGTACTGTTTATGCGCTAATAATACCATACAGTGCTGCATCATACAGAATGCAGTCATTATTATTAGCTCTATATGTGTCAATTGATTGAAGGCTGTGTGCAGTAGAAAGTAAATGCCTTTGCTTTTAGGTTTAAACATGGCTGTAGTTTATCATACATTTTTTATTTCACCCCGGTGTTGGGATTCGTTAAAAGCTGTGTGCGATCATTTGTATAAAAGCAGACAATGCAGTTGAAAAAAAATCCTGATTTGGATGGCCGTTAAAATGCTAAAAGCTGTTGGTCGTATCAAAGTTTAATTTGAGAAGGCCACAGCATACTTTAGATGACGTGCCCGCCTAGTTTACAGATGCATTATAGAAAAGAAAACTACTAGTACTCACTAAGGAGATGTGTTTTGCAGCTTACAGAGAAGCCTCACAAATTAGTTGTTCTGTGACGCAGCATTGATATTTATGTATTTTATGCCTATTTCTTTCCCTCCCTATCTCATCCTCTCTTTTCTGTTGCTCTGTCTCCATGCTCTCTCTCTCTCTCTCTCTCTCCATCACCCTAAAGGCTCTTCACAAGAAAAACATCTATTATCACACAAACACCTGTCTATTCTCACGATGCTGAGTAGGAGGAATGTACCAAACTGTGAGAGGTGCTGTGCCCTCCCAAAACCAAGGTTTCCCAACACACAATGTCTCAATTGGACTGTACCAACTTTTGTCCCCCTCCAAACATGATCTTTGTAAAGACCCACCCTTCATTTTGAGTGTGTTTTGCTCCAGTGATCAGCCTCCAAATCCCCTAACCTGGGTGATGATCCTGCAGCCCACGTAGCTGTCGGTCGCCCAGCGAGAGGGCAGGAGGGTGAGAGAGAGAGAAAGCTTCGTCCAGACCCCACCGCTGTCACCATGCCCACTCTCTCTCTGCTCGCCTCCCAGCCCAGATGCCCATCTATGGTGCTTCCTGTCTGTCAGACTGTCTGGCTCTCTGGCTGTCTGTCTGTCTGACTGACTGTCAGTCTGTTTGTCTAGGAGTCTGTCTGTTTATCTATACCACGAGGGCACATCTGTCTGGGCCCAGTGCACTCCCACAATCCCCTGTGGCCTCTCCTGGACTCGGCTCACCCACATGGGTGATCCGAGTGACGTGAAGATGGGTGACAGACGAGGAGAGGGATGGGAGCACAGAGGGAGGGAAGAGAGGGAGAAGGAGGAGACGGAAGCAGGAAGGAGAGGTGGGGTAGGACGATTGCTGTCCCTAGAGTGGGAGGTGATACTAATCAACCTCCCTGTCAATCTCCTCCATCGACAGGAATGCTCTCTCTCTTTTCTCTGTCTCTCTCTGGTTGCACACACACACTAACACAAATACACACACATCTCCATCCCCCCTCCACCAAGACCAAGGAGCCAGCGACTGTGTCTACTGAGAAATGGCTGCCCCAGTCATGTAATATGCTGATTAAATTTACAACCCCTGCCAAGACCAAAACCCCCCACCACACAGAGAGAGAGAGACAGAGAGAGACAGAGAGAGAGAGAGACAGAGAGGGGGATGAGATGGTCGGTGGGGGATGGGAATACATATTTATATGTATGAATAGCAATTCTTCCTCAAAACTGGATGTGCTACCTGCAATACAAACACATCAGCACAAAATAACAAAAACCAACAATGGACACAAATGATTTAGACACTCATCTGTCACCTCCTGTGATGGAAACACTCATCTGTCACCTCCTGTGATGGAAACACTCATCTGTCACCTCCTGTGATGGAAACACTCATCTGTCACCTCCTGTGATGGAAACACTCATCTGTCACCTCCTGTGATGGAAACGCCTGGACGCCCGTTCCAGCCTCCCTCGGAGGCCCTTTAACTGCGCGGAGCTGGGCCACGTCCAAGATTGGCGCACCAGTCAAGGGACAAAGAAGAAGAACTCGTAGAAGAAGAAGACAGAGAACCTTCCATACATCTTAATAGGAGCCTGTTGCCAAGCATTTTGTATCGCATAAAGTCGTCTGAATGTCTGGTCTAGTTCTTGAAGACAGTTAGCGGGAACTTTCCAAGTCCTTCATTAAACATGTGCTGAAGTACTGAAACTTTCGGATGATCAAGGGGAAGTTGGGAGCAGGGCTTGTCAAGCTTGTGGATAGACTGTACTGGTGGATGGTAGATGCAACAATACTTGAATGTGAAGAAACCTCCAAGCATAATTGCTTTGCAGGCCTGGGTGCTGTTGAAATCAGTTAAAGTGATAATTACATGCAGGGTTCTCGGTGAATGCAGTTTCTCAACCCACTCATTTTCACAGCAGACGTGATGTTCTTGCAGGAGACCGGGAACAGGTGGCACAGCCAGATCCGGCATCAGTACTCTGGGCTACCCAATCTGTCGATACTGCTTTAACCAACATTATAGGTTTCAACAAAACATATTGTAAAAATATATTGCAATCCTCATACCGTGACTGCAGTCATGTCCACATGCATGAGTAACAGTAAGAATGTTTCTTGTTTGAGTGAAGAAACAGATGCTCCATATAGACCAGAGAAAGTTTCAAGTCAACACTGAAGTTTACGTAAGATTCCTGCAACGAAGACACACGCAGGGGGCGATCGACAGATTCCCAGGGCTGACTTAGTGACAGGTGGCAGCCCAGCCAACCCTTGGCATCCTCCTGTCATGGAGCCCAGCAGAGGCAGAGATCACATTACCACTGACTCCCAGTCCTGGGGAGAAGGAGATTCAGTTAAGGCCTGATATTGCTCCTCTGAGGAGAGGAAGCCAGGTGTGTGGAACAAACGGGGGCTGGAGACAGTTAACATCACACACACACACACACACACACACACACACACACACAACACAATAGTACACACACAGCAGACAGACATAGTACACCTTTCCTTCTACAAATAGTATACACGGTACACTTTTTTATTGCACACAGGCACACACACACAAAAGCAACAGTCCCTCTGTCCCCGAGAGGTATTTAACATCAGAACTAAATCATGGAGACCAAGACACTGTTGGTATCCTGGGACAGCCAACCAAGGCCGCTGAACAGAGAGCAAAACGCAGCACAGGTAAAAATAGATACATCAGGTTTTGTGATGTGAAAGATTGTTCTCCTGTTCTCCTCCTCGCCTCTTTGGGTAACATCTGAACTGAAGCGACTTGCGCACAAAGCTGAACAATGCTGACAGTGAAATGTGTTTCTGTGGCTCAGTTACTGTCACTCTGGCCTTATCTTTCTCCCTTAGCTCCTCAACAGACACATGCATCGACACTTACAGTCTGAGTGAACAAACAGCTGAATGTACAGCTTTCAATTCCCGTCTAGGTTTATAAATTGTTTGGAATAACCACCTTTCTTCTTCCACCATCCCCTAGGCGTTATAGTAAAGTTAGACTGCAGCCTTTAGCTCACAAGTCAAATGGCAGTGGCTATTGTTGAGGTATTAAAGCCAGGCTCAAAAGGTTGGTGGTGAGGCTTCAGGAGAGGAGAATGGAGTCTGTTGGACCGTTAAAATAACCCGGAAGGTTCCAGGAGGGTTGGAGACCCAGTAGCTGAAACTGAGGTGAAACGGGGGGGGGCGGCCATTTTGAGAAGAAACCATAAAAAAAAATATATATATATATTTACATTTACATATTTCCATTACTTAAAACATATGTGTTTAAACAATGGTTAAGCTTTTAATTTTCAGAATGCGAACTTTAGGACGTGCTCAAATCAGGTTGGGATTTTAAAAAGGGGAATCTGATACACTTTATAAATCATTATTTTACACTGACGCACTAATTCGGTTCTTTGCTAAATGTAGTTTTTCTGCTCAAACAGGCAGATGTTCCTTCGACAAATCTCTTCCTCTTCAAATGTGTAAAAAAAAAAAAGAATCGAAAAAATAATTACGGTTCATCTCCTCATGCCACATCTTTCTTCATCCGTCTCCATAACAACAAGATTTATAGAATTCACATTCATATTCTGGGAAGGTAGAGCTATAGCCTAACAAATAGACATTCATAATTCAGTGACTAAGACCTGACATCTGCCAATATATCTCAGTAACTAGGACATGTTGCCTATATAAAATGTTTTACTGCAAATGGTCTGGTTTTATCTGAGTCCTTCCATCCTTTGAATGTTGGGCTCGTAACATGCTCTCTGTTCCCCGCTCCGTTTAAGGTGTTTTTTAGTAAAATCATGAAAATAATTGAAGGAAATGACGTCTTTAAATTTAAGGTACTAGCCTAACTCAGCTTGAAACAGTTTAAGAGACAGCTAATGGGGCCGGAAGTTTCAAAGTCTAATGATACAGGTGAAAAATGTTGATAGGTGGGATTAAAACTAGTTCAGAAGAACATAAATAAACATGTAGGCCTAGGCCTGCAGTACGATTGAGCTTTTCTTTGGGGTCCATTTGCCTACTCCACCTCCTCTTTAGAGCAGGAAGCTCCTGCATGAGTTAGCGGCGGGGATTCAAACACAGCCTGTTAGCATCGTCAGCGTCACTGTCGGCAACAACCGAGAAGGCACATTGATTTGTTGTGCCGTCTCTTCCCGGGGCATGGAGGCTAGCGGTTTTATCTCACAAGTGCTAAAGCTGATTAAACAGTTTTACCAGTGGATAAGCCCGCTTTTCCCCCAAAAGGTTCGTCTCAGCAAACACAAGGCTAATTGAAGTTTCACCGGCCTCGCACAGAAGACTTCCATGGAAAGATAGGCTGCACACTTCAGACTGCATGCCGTGCTGTTAAGACGCACTCGCCCTTAGTTTTAGAAGTAGCCTACAGCTGTTTTAAATCACTGAGACTACCTACCTGAGTTGATTGTCAATTACAGCATCCTATGCGAAGTCGCCAGTTTGTGGAAGACATTGTTAGCGGGAGCACCAAAGTTCTTTAACTTGTCTAGTGTGCTACCCCTGTTAAAGTCTCCGAAAAAATAATTTGCACAAATTCATCTCAGCAAAGGACAATCCGAGGTGCTCACAGTTTAATTTCAACCTTGGGAACCTTGAAGAACATATTTTAATAGAGTGGCACGTTTTCCTTCATGCTTAGGCCTACATAAGCGTCTTTGAATAAGCTTTGTAGTGGAGTTTCGAGTTTTCTCTTTTAAAGTTCTTTATTCAGGCGAGGCCTAATAGGTTGTGAATTTACAGAAAGCAGCTGGAAAACATGCCTTCTGAAGACCAATAGGATGCTGGTGAGTTTTGTACTGTACATGACCCCAGCAATGCTGTAGTTCAATACGGTGCTAAGGTCATGCTTTCACGTGTGTGTGTGCGTGTGTGGCCTTGGAAATGTAGAGAACCTGGATAGAGGAGGCCTTCCCAAGAGAGCTCCAGTGTTATCACCTCATGATCCGATTCCCGGGGACAGTTATCCCCACATTGTCACCTTCAGCATCACGAAAGCACAATATTTCTTTTTTCCCATTTGATTAGAGTTATGATTAGGTATATAAAAAATTAATACATACAAAATCTGAACAACAAACAGTGTTTCATGTTATTTATCTTGACTTGTGACCTCCACTTTTCACTCCCAAACGACTTCCTTGAACTGTAGGCCTATGAACTGTATTTTATTTGTAGTCAGTGACAAGTATGAGGCAACACCATGCTGGAAGTTCCTATAAATGTGTAGGCCTACCGTATAAGAGGTTCTAGGCTCTGTAGCATCCTGTCACATTCAGATCTATACCACAAACTAGGACAATTAACAACAGATTTAAAAAAATGCATAACAAAATAAAGTCTAGGCCCACATCCAAGATGGCTGACAGTGTTTTCATTGAACTTTTGTACGCCAGCACAAGTCTTTTTAAGTTTTCTTTCACAAGACGTCATGGTGCAGTCCTTTGAGTATGCTTTTCTTAATGTACTTCCAATTCTCTGTAAAATAATTTCATCTCTGCCTTGAGCGAACAAGTATATTTTTAGAGTCAATAGCTGACCTTCCTGTACTCCTGGGCCCTGTCCCAGAACAGGGATTTAACAGATGTCATGTGAAGCCACAGTACACATATAGGCCTCCTATAAAAGGTTACACATGAATAATAACTCATGTTATCATAAGTGATCCGCACTTATAAGTTGAAACTAAGTTGACATGAAAACAATTCAACTAAATGGTGATAAGAACATAGAAAGAGATTATCAACGTTTCAACCCATATCTTATTGAACAACGTGAGTGTGTGTAGTTGGGGGGTGGCAACAAATAAACAGTGCTGGATCAAATACAGGTTTCAAAAGTTTCCAACAGACATTCAGACAAAGTGTTGAAGTTCTGTATGGTGTTTGGTGTCTTAGTACTTTATAATCACTTTGCTGTCACCACTGTGCGAAGTGTTACTCGATAGTCTGGTGGCTGCATGCCAAGAACGGCCAGTTTCTCCATTACCGAACATCAAACAGGAACAGATGACAGATCATATGCTATATGATCTGTTCTTTTAAACCGTTCTTTTAAACCGTATCTGATACTGAAAGTGACACATTTTAATGTATTCAGATGGTGGCTTTTCTTATCCAAATAAATATAAGGGGAGATTTGAACCTTGAACTTGTGAATCCACAGTCAAATGCTCTACCACTGAACTAAACCTTAAGTTTAGTAACCCCCCTCCCCCTCTCCCCTTCAGGCCTGTGCGGTTGTTTCGCTCTGCCGCCTCCTCTATTTCACCTGATAACGCTGATATTACTCAGACAGTTCCCTGGAGTCACAATCAGGCGCTCCGTCATGCCAAAAACTGTCCGAGTGTAGGACAGGTAGCCTGTGACTCTTAAACCGTGGCCCTCTGACCCCAATTACTTGTTGGAAAAAAACACAATACGGCTCGCACACAGCATTAAGCCTACAGGAAATTGTGTTGGTCATTACACACTATTTGAGCCAGCCCTTGCTGATCTTTTTACGGTAATTGTGAATAATGACGTTGCGTTGGTACATTTAGCCTACAGATTGACCGGTCATTCTGCACAACACTATAACATATAGGCTAGGCTATGGCTACAAAACAGTGGCAGCGGCGGCCGGAAATAAAATCAGTTGGCACGGCAGCCGAAAGGTTTTTAAATAACAGCCTACCTTTGATGATCTTGAAAACGAAGTCCATTCTCCTGTCTTTATGGGTGAATTGGTTGATGGCTGGGTCATCAAAGCAGAACTGTCAAGAGGGGAGGCATGATATCTTGATTGTTGTTGGACAGCTTTGGTGTGACTTGGTGGTGGTGGTGGTGTGTGTGTGGGGGGGGCATTTGAGTTTGTGTGCATGTTTGTGTGTGTGAGATAGAAAGATAGAGAAACAGTAAATAATTGGGTGTGCTCAAGCCTTCGGCGAGAGCACAACCTTTGTTCTCTCACATATATATTATTATTGGGTGTGCTCAAGCCTTCGGCGAGAGCACAACCTTTGTTCTCTCACATATATATTATTATTATTTTTATTTTTTTTATTTATTTTTGCCCCCCTAAAACTCAGTCAATATTTGGCCTACCTATACAACCTAGGTGTCAAAAGTTTCGTCTTGGTAGCGACTGAGTTGCTTCTATTGGGATTTACGTTCCGTTGCATGGTTTAGGCTGAAGTTAAGTTTTTGTGGCGAAAAGTGAAGCTAACAGTGGCTAATTTGCTAGCCACAGTCACTGACGTTACTAACGTCACTAACGTCACGAAAACACGCGTGACTACCTTTGGCAGAACATTCGTTTCGTATCTGTTAACTTGGGGGATAGCTAGGCTAACTATAGCTTTACTGCAAGGCAGCTAATTTGCTAGCCACAGTCACTGACGTTACTAACGTCACTACGTCACTAACGTCACGAAAACACGCCTGACTACATTTACATTTACATTTAGTCACTTAGCAGACGCTCTTATCCAGAGCGACTTACAGTAAGTACAGGGACATTCCCCTGAGGCAAGCAGGGTGAAGTGCCTTGCCCAAGGACACAACGTCAGTTGGCATGACCGGGAATCGAACAGGCAACCTTCGGATTACTAGCCCGATTCCCTCACCGCTCAGCCACCTGACTCCCTTTGGCAGAACATTTGTTTCGCATCTGTTCAGGGATAGCTAGGCTAACTATAGCTTTACTGCAAGGCAGCTGCAGAAACGCCACAAGCAAAGAGGCCAGGGTGATAACTATTTACTCATTTTACTTTGTGATATGACACACAATTGTGATGTGTAATGTAACTACAATATAAGCTGATATTATTAAGGAAGTACATCTACTTTCGGAAACAGTAGTCTACTATTTCACTGAAGTATTAGCATCATGACATTATAGCCTGTGTTGCCCGGGCAACACATACTACAGTGGTCTATGATGTATCTGTTTTCAATCGTTAAAATACACATTCCTCACATATACATTTTCGTTGTAGGATTTATTCTGACATTAGTAAACGATTTGTTGGTGAAATTACCATTACCTGTGGTTTCAAACCAGTGTAGCTAACTGCAACGCTGTAGCTTACGCGAGGCACACTACAAAAACATCTACAGTACACAGCTGTTTAGGAAGTCAAACGGCGACAGAACATGTTCGGCACTCTCCTTACTTAAATCAAAAGTCTATCTAACTACTAACCTGAACTTCATTGCCACAGCCTAAACGTTGTCAATCTGTTCATGAAAATAATTAATTTCAGCCTAAACCGTACAACGGAACGTTAAATCAAATTCAACCAACGCAATCGCTACCAAGACGAACACAGCAGTAGTCTAGTACTGTACCGTAGTAGTACAATTTACCGGGGCAGCTTCTACGCACAGGGCTATATCGCATTTTGCGTTGTTACTGACAATGATCGCTACCAGTGAGCTTTTTATGAATGAGCGATTCTCCACTAAATAAATGTCAAGCTTATTTACGTTTTTGGGGGCATATTTTCAGTTAGCAGATGGTACTGTTTGAATCGCGATTCCATCTTCTACTGCCGGTAACGTCGTTGAATAGTCTTCAAAGGGGGTTCTTTATTAATGAATGAATGCAATATGAGTAGGCTAAATGCCTGAAAATATCACGAGAAGGGAAAAACTTAAAAGGACGTTTAAGTCATAGAGATTAGGTCAATTTTTACACCGGTCTGCCAAATGTATTCGTATTGATTCAGCTATGAGGCTGCCTCTTGCAGGGGAAATAAGAAGACATCATATTTCATTCTACACTTCACTCGTATTTTGAGTTGTAAATGAGCAGCAAAATCTTTATAAATCTTTATAAATAATAAGTACGCATTTTTATATAAAATATACAGAAATATCAGTTGTAAAAATGTCATTAAAAAACGGACCCCTGTGCAACCGACCCAAGCAAGCACACCCTACAATTTCTCCAGAAATTGTATCCTCTCTAGTTGATTTTACAATAGCACATATCCATGTTCTTTTTCTTTCAGGTACAAAACACAGAGTATGGTGAACTTGAGATAACCTGACAACGTTTGCTAAGGAAACTTGAGTACAGGTCAGATGAATAGGGAATGAAGAAACAACAACACAGCTTTCTCTGTTATTACATCTGTTGCATCAGATGCACAAAGCAGTAGTGAACCGTGACTCTTAAACCTTGTCCCTCAGACCCCAATTACTCGTCGGAAAAAAACACGATACAGCGCGCACACAGCATTAGGCCTACATGAAATTGTGTTGGTCATTACGCACTATTTGAGGCAGCCCTTGCGGCACTATTCACGGTAATTGTGCATAATGACGTTGCGTTGGTACATTGGGCTGCCAACTGTCACGCATTGGCAGTGAGACACGCATTTCAACCAGTTCACACGCTCTCTCACTTCACACCTTGTATTTCTCACGCAGAGAAGGCAACGCCAACCAAGTAGTCCTGCTAACGTTGAAAACAGCAATGGACGAGGCGCAGGCACACGGAGTGAAGCAACATAGACGCGGGGGGTTGCTTTGAACGCAGCAACATTTTGGTTGGCCCCACCAAATCTCACTCCAAGGTTTTTTGAAAAGTTGGCAGCCCTGCATTTACAGATTGACCAGTCATTCGGCACAACACTATAACATATAGGCTAGGCTAGGGCTACAAAACAGTGGCACGGCGGCTGGAACGTTAAATAACATAGCCTACCTATGATGATCTTTACTTGAAAACGAAGTCCATTCTCCTGTCCTTTTGGATGAATTGGTTGATGGCTGGGTAGTGCAACTGATCCTTTGCTTTTAATTTAAAATGTCCTCCGTTACTCCGTTACAGTACTCGCGGCTTCCATTGTGAAGTGAACGAAGTTACACGCTAACGTTAGAGCTAGCTAGTTTATCAGCTTGTGATCGCGTTCCCCACAGCGGGCGGAACTTGTCATAAAGTTAGCGATAACAAAGCCCACCCATTTAGAGGGAAGATATGATTGGTCAATTTTACTGTCAATGGAAATGAGTCTTTCATTGAATAATTAATCGTCCCTCTATAAATTCATAGCTGGACCACCAATCACAGATCTGCATAGCATTTTCCTCCCAACAACAGAGGCAACACAATTCTAATAGGGTGACAAAAGGGGATCTTTTCATTTAACTCTTCACATTCCAACACAAACTGAATAGGCAGGATTGAAGGGTTTATTTCAGAAACATTGTATTTTAAACAGATTACTTTTAAAATATATATGTTTAGAATATATAAGGCCCCCCACTGCAGGTAGGACAGTTTTTGGCATGACAGCCCACTGAAACACTCTGGGGCTGTTGTGTTAACAGTATTGTGGATCGGTAAACAAAGTGATCATCACACTGTCTGCTTTTGCGGTTCTTGACAACTGCCACGCGGGTAGATAATTGACAGATTGATGGAACGCCATGCGTGGGAGAGAATATGAGATTGGATGCAGGCAGCTATGCCGACAGCTCAGTAAAAGTGACCACATGACAAAGATGGACGACCACCGCCATGAAAGACCATTAAATACCAATCGCATGGGCCCAGCCCACCATGGCTAATTAATTCATCAGAGCTGATTAATTAGAGAGAATTTAAACTGGGACAGGCGGGGATAGTTATTTTATATGTGTTAGCTGGACAGAAAGGGTCTGTTCAGATGTTCCATCAGGGGAAAAAAAATTGAGAATGAAATAGAGTGCGCTCTTAGGTTTAATTAAAGACACTCTGTTTCCTTCTAATGTACAATTAAACATTCATAAAATGAACAGAGGTCACCTCAGCTCTTAATGACCTGTTAATACAACCTTTGATTTTTTTTAAACTTCCATTTCACTTGTAATTGAAAGTGCTTGACCGTAAATGCTTGACCGTTCCAAGAGATCTTGGCCCTGGGGGTGTGCTTTTCAAGGTTACGGTGGACCTGTTCCACGGCCAGGTCCACACTCAGCCCTCTCAGCCCGACCTCGTTACAGATGGTGACAGCCATCTTTCGGCACATCTGTTACGAGTCCACTCATCTCACCTCCCAATCTCCAGCATTGATGTGCAGCTCTCGGAGCAGATGGCACGCACACACACACCTGCACACACACATATATACAGACCTACACACACACTCATGGACTGTACCAAGACACACACACACCTGCACACACACATATATAGACCTACACACACACACACACACACACGTACTATACAGAGACACACACACCTACACACTCATTTATATAGACCCACACGCACACACACACACGTACTGTACCGAGACACACACACCTACACACACATATATACAGACCTAAACACACACACATAGACAAATAATGTCCCGGCGGGTGATTGAACACCCTACTTCTAAGTGATAGGCTGCTGAGTGGACTGTACCAGTGGCAGATGGGCCTGAGAAGAGGTGTCCATATAGAACACCTGATTGGGTTTGATGAGTGCAGCAGTGGCTTCGTTGGCCTGTCCTATTCCATTAGGATGGAAGGACAGACACTCATTTGAAGCTGCCATATACATTCCAGATCACAGACCACACACACATACACACAAATGCACACACACAGACACTCACAGACCACACACACATACACACACAGACACTCACAGACTCGGACATACACACACTTACACACTCACAGGCACCGAAACAGATACACACACGCAGGTCCACACTCACACTTATACAAATATTTACATCAGAGTGCTTCCTTCCTGGTGAAAGAGGTGAATGATTGAATGTGGTGATAGGGATATGCAGATGGAGGGAGGAATGAAAAGTTGTTCTGGAAGAAGAGGGGAGGAAGGGAGAGGAAAGGAGAGGAGAAGATGGGAAGATGGAATGGATGAGGGTAGATGAGAGATGGAGGGAGGAAGAGGCAGGATATGTTTGAGGAGAGGGGAGGAGGAAAGACAGGAGAGATGGAGGAAGAGATGAGACAGGAGATGTTTGAGGAGAGGGGAGGAGGAAAGAGGGGAGAGAGGGGAGGAAGGTAGAAAAGGGATGGAAGGAGAAAAGAGACCTGAAGAGGATAGACTAGAGGAGATGGGAGAAAGACAGTAGAGGAATGGAGGTAGAAGGAGAGAAGTGAAGGATATATGAGGAGAGGAGAGAAGGATTGTTTATTGTTAAAAGGATCCCCATTAGCTGTCACCAAAGTGGGACGAGCTAATCTTCCTGGAGTCCAACAAAAAGAGAACAAATAAAAATTACTTAACAATGATCATGTAAAAGCAGAAACATTGTAGACATCATTATAAACATCACCAGAAATCACTCTGAACAAATCATTCAGCACTACAGAAGGATCTGTTAAAGAAAAAAATAGTTTAACCCTTCTGTTATCTTCGGTACATCGGTTGTTGTGACCCACCGTCATATTGCGACAACTTTACCGCATACAAAAACAAAGTGAAGCATTTTCTTTTAACCGTTGGGCTGTCTCAGACCCCCCACATTGCAAAGGTTAAAATAAAATTGTTTTTATTTGTTTTTGTATTGGGTAAAATTGGGTAAACACAACGATGGTTCGTTATGAACCTTTGGGTCATGTGACCCGAAGGCAGCACAAGGGTTAAAGGGCTTTTGCATAAGTACAGATTCTACACATGTATGTATGTGCTGTACATTTACAAGAGAGCAAGACAGCGAAGGTGAACGTCCAGTATGTCTTTTCATGAAAGTGCCCCGGTGAGAGCAAGTGGAAGGCCACATCCGTGAGTCCAGTAGTGCAGCTAATGGCACATCAAGGACCAAGCCACATATTTGTTATTTGCGTATGATTGGCTGAACGATCTTATGCACTGTGACACGTGGAGGACAGTGGGAGAGAAGGGCTCTACGGTCTCTCTTTGCTCTCTTTCATGTCTTGAGCCAAATGGAAGCTAGCAGCTCCGGCTCTGCTAACAGCAGGGGCATCTGGCTCTGCTGCTTCACTATTCTCCTTTCTTCTCTCTTTATCTCTCTCTCTCCGCCTGTTTTCCTTCTCTTTTATTCTTCTCTCAGCCTCTCTCTGTGTCCCTTTCGCTCCTCTCTCCTGTTCTCTCAGGGATTCAGGAGCGCCTGGCTGAACTCAAAACCACCGCTTAAAACTGCTGGGCCTTTCCAGTTGGAGAGTGTGGAGGGGGCGATGGGGGAGGGATTGGGGGGGGGGGGGGGGGGGGGCGCCGCAAAACTACACACTAATAACGTCCCCCTGAATATTTTAGACACAATTTATTTTTAATCCGCCGGCTGGAAATCGTAGTGATTCAAGCTCCATATTGTGGCTCCGGGCTGTTTTGTGGCTCATGCGTTTTTAATGACCGTGCTTTTGTCTGTCTACAGCAGCAGGCATAGGGGGTGTTGAGATAAGGTTTAGGACTCCGGCTTCAACTTGGGCCTGGCTGGATGTTCAAGTCCACCGGCGTTTACGATGGCTGTTCGCTGCGCTGCCCCGATCCCCTCCTGCGCTTACATAAGGACGCTTCCATGTGAGAGAAGAGAGAATACGTGGACAGGTAATCTCATGTTTTACTCATGGAAGACGCACGTGCATAATGCAGCGGCGCCGGGAGAACGTATTGTGAGACCCAGGGGCGTCAAGTGTGATGTTCCAAGCACCGTTCAGATCCTTGTATTCATAAAACATTTATTGGGTAAATACAGGACTTCCTGGACTGGCATGCGACAGTTTGTGGTGTCACGCATAACTTACTTTTTTTCTTTTTTTAAAGTTTTAAATTCAAGCTTTTGTTGACACCTGGAGACGGTATTTCATTGCACTTTTCAACATCAGTCTTTTCAAGATGCAAAGTTTCAGGAAGGTGACTTGAGTGATTGGATGAGTGGCTAGCTCAATGCCACGGGGGTTAACTTCCCTTGAAGCATTCCTTATGCCTTCCTCATTGGGTAACATGGAACAGGAAATGTACTTAGTTATTTCCCCCCCAAGACACTGAGACGAAAGGATGAGTTAACAGTGCTAGCCTGAGGTGTGCATTACCCAGTCAGTTACACCGCAGAGATCACACCAATATGTATTCGTGATGGAGCAATATGTGTGCTTTAGCGTGCTTTGTGCTGAGTGGGGAATAAGAGGTTAAGTGAGTACATGTGGGGGGTGGATGTAAGTGCATAGACATGCAGTCAGTCACACACACATGCACACACACACACACACACCCATAACTCACACGCACATCCGAGCACACACATTCAAACACAAGCACACACAAGCACACGCAAGCACATACACACAGTCTTTCACACACTCGTACTAAATACATCCATTTGGACTAACCGGTTTCAATGATTTGCAAAGGCTATTACAGCACAGTACTGTACTAAATCAACTGGGCATTTCATCCTGGCCACTAATGATGCTGGTCTACTCACTGTAGCCTACTTACCAGACGTAAGTCTCATACTGCTGCTCTGTGGACATGGGATCTGACACAGTGAGGGCAATCCAGTTGGCAGTCCTATGTTCTCAGCCTTCCATGCCTCATGACATTCCATGTGTGTAATTATTTAAATTGACCCAGGAACTCTTGTGACAGCTGGGTTAAACAGTCCTGATGAATGTAAGTGGACTTTCATAAATGACTTGAATATCATTGCATGGACGTTTCTCGGAGTATGTAAGTTTTGTTTGAACAATTACATCAGAGGAATTAGTTCAAAACCTGAAGACATACGGTGTATCCTGCAGGGTTACACAGGCTTTAGCTTAGCGAGCTAAGACATGCAGATGACACAGTTTACTCACAGGAAATGTGGAATCTCCCCCTTTATATCGGCGACAGTAACAAACAAACAAAATGTACAATTTAAATTCACATCTCTACATTTATGTGTGGCGCTACATTCACTGTAAATATGTCTCCAGTTGAGGCTTTGCACTGCGAGTGTGTCGCAATCGACTTCACGTCAACGCTTCAGCTCACCTGACAGTAAGACACACTGGAGACCCTCATGACAGCATGTCATTCTTGCACACATCTTGGCGATGTGGAACTCTGTCCCAGGAAAGTACATTTCTGTCAAATGTGGAATTAAAATAACTGTGTTTCTTGGAGTCAGGTGGTGGCCTGGTTGAGGGAGTGGGGGAAAGGGGGAGGCCAGGGCCGTGGAAGGTCTGGACAGCAAACTGCTGAGGGGCTGGCATCCAATTTAACTGGACAATGTTGTTCATACCCCCCGAGGCTAGTGTGTGTGGAATGTGAGCTCATATGTGTGGGTGTGTATGTGTGTGCATGCAGTATGTGTATCCGCATGTAAATGTGTGTGCGTGTGTGCATGTGGCGTGTGTATGTCTGTTTGTACGTGTGTGTGAGTGTATGTATGTGTGATTCCCTACATTTCTAAATCACATACACACATCGCCCGGCCCTGGGGCGCTGTTAAACAGGCAGATTGTCCGTTCAACTGTCACAGTGTTCCTTCCTCCCCTCATTTGAACAATATCTCTGCTCATCCCTGTTCCTCTCCCTCGTAAACACACAGCAGCTCCTGTTCCAAGTCAGTGCTTAGAGTCAGTGCATAGAGTCAGTGCTTAGAGTCAGTGCTTAGAACACAGACTCGCTGGGTTTCAACACGAGCATTGTGAGGATTAATAGAGTCATCATTCATGAGTCTGTGAGACAGTATTAGCTTTGAGAAGCCTCCTGGGTTTTTGCTGTTCCCAGTTCCGCCCAGATGGGGACTGAGAGTCTATGTACTCAATATGCATACAGGAGAGGAGAGGTGATTTCCCACACTCACCTGTGCAGATCCAGACCTCGTCTCCCAGTCACCTGCAACAAAGTGACCGAGCACTGAGAGGTTAAAAATAACAGAAATACATTGAGAGGTGGAATAACACATTTTGAGGTACAACATTCTTACAACATAGCCTGTAATGCAGACTGTTCATAACATAAATCAGATTGACAACTGTGAAATAATAACATGGAGGTGAGAGTTGTATTTTGCAAAGCTTTTGCAGTACAGACAATGGGATTTTCTCAGCTTCCGTTGGGCTGAATTGTTATGATACACACACTCCCGCCCGCACACACGCACAAACATCGTGTTTAATTGGATCTCTCTGGGTGGCGTTTACAATATTTATACCATAAATAGACATTTATCATTTATCATACATCGTTTTCTACTGATGGATTCTAATTGGAAATGTGTGGTATATTCTAAACATTTCTTCCTTCTTATTACAAAAAAATTGTATTTACAGTCATGTCTGTTGTGACTGGGCAAAAACATTATTACTTGTGGGCACAATTATGGTATTCTGCACACAAACACACACAGACACACACAGACACACACACACACACACAGAGACACACACACACACAGA
This sequence comes from Osmerus eperlanus, assembly GCF_963692335.1. Classification (NCBI taxonomy): domain Eukaryota; kingdom Metazoa; phylum Chordata; class Actinopteri; order Osmeriformes; family Osmeridae; genus Osmerus; species Osmerus eperlanus. Next base: position 16,189,143 of record NC_085030.1, read on the forward strand.
CACACACACACACACAGAGACACACACACTCAGCTGGGTGTCCCGGTCCCTTCCATGGTTGCCAGGGGCAATCTCTGCCCGTCCAAGCGGATAATAACAGTGATGATTGCACTGACAGCCCATGATCAAGAGGATGTGGAACCTGTGGAAGAATTTGCCACTTAACAGTTCCTCCAGGGTTGGTGGGAGTGGTGTCGGGAGAGTGGTAAGTTTGAGTGTGAGTCCCTTTCTGTGCCGAGATGGAGAGGGGCGAGACAGAGAAAGAGAGGGGTGAAAGGGTGGAGAGGAGAGAGAGAAAAAAAGAAGGATGGTGTGGCATATTGGGGAGAGGAAAAGAGAGAGGGATGATGGAAGAACGAGAGGAGAGTAGAAGTGTAGAGGGGAGGAGTGAGAGAGGAAGAGGATGAGAGATAGTGGGGACGAGACAGAGAGATGGCAGGAGGCGGAGAGGAGATAGAGAGGAGGAAAAGAGGGTGATGGCAGGGGAGAAAGAGAGAGGGATGGAGGGAGGTGGAGAGGAGAGGAAACAGACCGGTGGCGGGTGATTGAAGATCTGTTGTCTGGACACAAGGAACACAGGACCTATCCTGTCCTGGGACGGCATCAGAGAGAGGATCACTGCTGAGCGGCACCAGGAGGCCGTCTCTTCCTGCTCTGCTCTCAACACCAAGGATTCAACGCTCCCCTTCTGCTTTCTCTGGTGTTTTCAGACCATCTCTCCTTTGCTCTCTTTCTCTCAATTTCCTTCTCTCTCTCACTTTCTCTGTCTCTCTCTTTCCTAAAACCAAACAAATGTTCATGTTTTGATTGAAAGAATAATTATGTATATAATGTGTTGCAGATAACAGTAAAGGTCAGGCATCAACATTGCGAGTGTGGACCTTTGTAAATACGACAGAATCTGATAAAAACCCTCACATTTTACAGTCTCTCTCTCTCTTTCTCTCTCGAAGCAACGAACAAACAAGAAAACCCCCAAAGTGTCTTAAAAAAACTCTTTAGCAAGAAAGATGGAGAGGGTTTATCTATAAAGCAATGAGCGTAAACAAAGTATTTAGGGCCTGGGGACATGCTGATTAATAAGTCTTGACACCTGGGATTGGGCAATGCATCACCAGGCCGGATAGATTCACGGCCCAGTCCTCTCACGCTGCAAAGCAGCAGGCCAGGAACCAAGATCCATCACGTGCTGCAAACGGAAAACATCATGGGTCATTTGGTAGAAGTCTAATCAAGTCATGCCACCTCTTCTTGATGGCTGACTGTGGGGTGCGATGGTTTGGCCTTGGCATCCTTTCGAGGCAAAGTGGTGCTGTTATCTTGTGTGTTCCAAAGATGGAGGAAAGTCGTTTGTGGATATTTTCTGAGGGTGTAGGTCAGGAGGCATTGTGGATGTTTAGAGCAGCGATGCGCGTCAAAGGTGTTGTTGAAACAGTTGAGGTGTTCCTAAAGTGATATTTGGGGAGGAAAGGTTGTTTGCTAACAGTTGTTCTGCACATGAGACACACAGTGGATGTCGTGTTTAGAGATGAAGTGTGACGTGCGACTAAAGACATGAGCTTCATTCATCAGTCCACCCATCTCCCTGAGGTGACACGAGGACTAACAGCAGACCAACTTTATAAACAAACATGATTAATAAAGATTCATATTAATAAGCATCTTATAAAGGCTTTCATACCTATTAATGAATGCCTATTACAAGCAACTGTATTTAAAGCGTGTCCAACATTCTCACTAAAACAACCAACCCCCCCGAAACCAAGCGATCTGTCGTGGCATCGACCTTTCAGAGCACACACAGGAAGACACCAACAGCATCAAAGCCCAGACACAAAGATTTACGATGTCTTCATTAATAAGTCAGGAGTGAGGAGCTGTGGAGCCTGCTGGCGGACCAGGGGGAGGGAGGGGGAGGAGGGGTGGGAGAGGGGAGGGGAGGAGGGGTGGGAGAGGGGAGGGGAGGAGGGGTGGGAGAGGGGAGGGAGAGGGGAGGCGAGGAGGAGAGGTGGGAGAGGGGAGAGAGAGGGGAGGCGAGGAGGAGAGGTGGGAGGAGGGGTGATGGAAGGGGGAGGAGGGGTGGTAGAGGGGAAGCGAGGAGGAGAGGTGGGAGGAGGGGTGATGGAAGGGGGAGGAGGGGTGGTAGAGGGGAGGCGAGGAGGAGAGGTGGGAGGAGGGGTGATGGAAGGGGGAGGAGGGGTGGTAGAGGGGAGGCGAGGAGGAGAGGTGGGAGGAGGGGTGATGGAAGGGGGAGGAGGGGTGGTAGAGGGGAGGCGAGGAGGAGAGGTGGGAGGAGGGGTGATGGAAGGGGGAGGAGGGGTGGTAGAGGGGAGGCGAGGAGGAGAGGTGGGAGGAGGGGTGATGGAAGGGGGAGGAGGGGTGGTAGAGGGGAGGCGAGGAGGAGAGGTGGGAGGAGGGGTGATGGAAGGGGGAGGAGGGGTGGTAGAGGGGAGGCGAGGAGGAGAGGTGGGAGGAGGGGTGATGGAAGGGGGAGGAGGGGTGGTAGAGGGGAGGCGAGGAGGAGAGGTGGGAGGAGGGGTGATGGAAGGGGGAGGAGGGGTGGTAGAGGGGAGGCGAGGAGGAGAGGTGGGAGGAGGGGTGATGGAAGGGGGAGGAGGGGTGGTAGAGGGGAGGCGAGGAGGAGAGGTGGGAGGAGGGGTGATGGAAGGGGGAGGAGGGGTGGTAGAGGGGAGGCGAGGAGGAGAGGTGGGAGGAGGGGTGATGGAAGGGGGAGGAGGGGTGGTAGAGGGGAGGCGAGGAGGAGAGGTGGGAGGAGGGGTGATGGAAGGGGGAGGAGGGGAGGGGGGGAAGCCTGAAGTGTTTGTCATGAGCCGTGGGCGCCCCCTCTGAACCAGCTCTCTGAACGGATCAGAGGACAGTTCTTGCTTCGGTATGCATCTCTCTGGATGGATGTGCACTAAGGTTAAACAAGGGATGTCAGCAGGGTCTCAGAGGGGGGGGGGGGGGGCAGGAAGCTATAAGTAAACAGTGGAATTCCTACGGCAATTCCTATTGTTTCCACATGGCTTTGGATATAAGCATCAGCTAAAATGATTCAAAAGATAACATGTAAATGTGAAAGCAGTGTAACCCAGACAGTGACATGGAGAGTTTAACAGCGTCAGACAGATCAACCTACCACAGCACGGACTCCCGCTACAGAGTCGACTTAGGAAACAAGAAATTCCAAGACAAAGCCGCCCCCCACACTCCAGCGTGAATTAGATCACGTTGAAAGAAAATCGATGATCTCTCCAGGAAGGAAATGTTTATGGGGGTGAAAACGATGAATGCGTCAAACCGTGACGATGCCCGCCCAGCGACGATCGCAGAATCAACAACCGCTCCCCAGCCGAACGCTGGCCTTCTGCCGTGTTTTGGCTCGCTGACTGGCCACCAGACCGGCCCATATGTCGGCAGCTAGCAGCGACGGCTCTCAGGAGGAGCTGACAGGGACGGCTTATGGAAAACCTCAGAGGGAGGAGACAAAGCTGTGAAGGAGGCTGGCAGTGTGTTTGTACAGTAGAGACGTTATGAGATCTGCTGCCATGATTTCTTGATGAGTAACGCATGGCTGGATCGCGATGTGTAACTAATATATGTGTCCGAATGTGAAATGAAGAGTTAATGGATGAATGGGCTAACACACATGGACACGGATGTTTACTCGCACACACACACGCACACACACACGCGCATAAACACAGAGGCACAAACACAATAACCCACATCTCCTCCTTCACCTGACCCTGGGCCTACAGTATGTTAATAGCATAGCCATTTACATACATAAATCTATCCACTGCAATGGCAGATTTAATCTTGGGTTATTCCTGAGCAGACATGGAAAATCCATCTTTCAGGACCAGAGATTCCATCTCCCCTGACGGGAGAGGACAACGCCAGCCCCTGACGGGAGAGGACAACGCCAGCCCCTGACGGGAGAGGACAACGCCAGCCCCTGGCGGCGTTGTCCTCTCCCGGCGGGGGATCGGCGGGGACAGAGGGGAAAACTAACTTCAAGACTTTTGGCACAGATGGTGGCACACCGAGACACGACAGCTGCCGGTTCATTTGTCCCCGTTTGGATTAACGGTGATGCTGTTTTCCCGTGTATGATGATGGCTGTTACTTTGCTGATGCGATGGGGCAGTCGTATATCACTTGCGCTGTGTCAACGCAGGAGATGTAAAGGTCACTTCCACAGTCTGACTTCTGTTGGATTGTTAATAGCCTTGCAGTTGGCAGTCACAAATTCACAACTGGCCGAACTAAAGAATAGTCAGATGGAGTCAGATGGAGTCAGATGGCTGAGCGGTTAGGGAATCCGTCTACCAATCAGAAGGTTGTCGGTTCGATTCCCGGCTGTGTAAAATGACGTTGTGTCCTTGGGCAAGGCACTTCACCTTACTTGCCTCGGGGGAATGTCCCTGTACTTACTGTAAGTCGCTCTGGATAAGAGCGTCTGCTAAATGTAAATGTAAGAATATGTTAAGCTTTTCTAATACTAATATTAATCCAGTTTTACCAGTAAAAACTCAAGTTTCAGCCCTCTCCCCATGAGATACATAATTCAGACTGATACTTGCAAAAGTAAAATGTATGTACTTGAAGGGCTGGTCCAGGGGAGGCTGGGTCCCTGGAGGAGGGCTGGTCCAGGGGAGGCTGGGTCCCTGGAGGAGGGCTGGTCCAGGGGGAGGCTGGGTCCCTGGAGGAGGGCTGGTCCAGGGGAGGCTGGGTCCCTGGAGGAGGGCTGGTCCAGGGGAGGCTGGGTCCCTGGAGGAGGGCTGGTCCAGGGGAGGCTGGGTCCCTGGAGGAGGGCTGGTCCAGGGGAGGCTGGGTCCCTGGAGGAGGGCTGGTCCAGGGGAGGCTGGGTCCCTGGAGGAGGGCTGGTCCAGGGGAGGCTGGGTCCCTGGAGGAGGGCTGGTCCAGGGGAGGCTGGGTCCCTGGAGGAGGGCTGGTCCAGGGGAGGCTGGGTCCCTGGAGGAGGGCTGGTCCAGGGGAGGCTGGGTCCCTGGAGGAGGGCTGGTCCAGGGGAGGCTGGGTCCCTGGAGGAGGGCTGGTCCAGGGGAGGCTGGGTCCCTGGAGGAGGGCTGGTCCAGGGAGGCTGGGTCCCTGGAGGAGGGCTGGTCCAGGGGAGGCTGGGTCCCTGGAGGAGGGGCTGGTCCAGGGGAGGCTGGGTCCCTGGAGGAGGGCTGGTCCAGGGGAGGCTGGGTCCCTGGAGGAGGGCTGGTCCAGGGGAGGCTGGGTCCCTGGAGGAGGGCTGGTCCAGCCAGGGGAGGGTCCCTGGGTGATGGAGATCTGTTGTTTCTCCTCTCCTATGGAGCGAGCAGCCAAGCATCCTCACAGCCAGCTTAACAACGTTCATCCCCGGCTCCTACAGGACAGGACAGACTGTTGGGTTAGTGCTCAGCCGGTAACAGGAAGTGAGAGAGCATTAACAAGGAGAAATGTATTTGTGTTGAACTGAGGGGTAGGTTACATCGTTGGGTTGCCGCAAGACTGTCTTTCTTGGAACTGTCATCATGCCCTCCCTGGTTTGATATTGGTGCAGATGTAATCATATTGTAGTCCTATTTGGATGTTTTGTGTGTGATGGATACAGCACAACTGGACATACATACAAAGACGACTCATTCTGTGCTACAGAAAACAACCCAACGTGACCCAAACAGTTTCCCAAGTGAGACCAAACTTCAAGACCGTATATTCGCTTGACAAGTCTGTCAACATAAACCTTACAGGAAATCATACCACCTTAAAAAAAGGTTCATTTTCACCCATGCAAGTGTCAGCCCTCGTGGGCTCACGAACACCAGAGCCATTTCTTCATGTCATGAGTGGTTACCATGGAAATATCCTCAACCCATTGTCGGCGAAAAGAAGTCTGCTGGTGAAACCAGTAAAGCCTCCCTCTCTCTCTCTCTCTCTCTCTCCTCCTCATCCCCCCCTCCTCCTCTCTCACCCTCCCCTCCCTTCTTCCCAAACACCTACACTAACATGCTCATTCTGTTGATGAACGACTTGACAGCCATCCATTACGTATTCATGCATGAATTAAGATGGTGGAATGTAGCCCAGCCCCCACCGCCTGGCACCACAGTCTGAGTGTGCGTGCAGGGATGACACGCAGTGCTGTTGCCATGACAACCCAGCCAAAGTATGAACCGCTTCCCCACAAAAAGCGGGCCACCAAAATAGCTGGCTCAGAAACGGTTCCCTCTCAATCTGCTCGCTCGGAGCAGAGTCGCCAGAGTTGACCCCCAAAACCCCCCCCCCCCCCCGCCACCCGTCCCCCCCCAGGTAGAACAGAAGGTGCACCTTACACACTACACTGAAGACACAGGAGACAACAGAACAGAACGAACTGCCTTGGTTCCTTTGAGGGAATTTTTGGTGAAAAATCACAGTTATTGTCATGTAGTTTTATTCCTTACCAAGTCACCAATACACGATGACAATCTCTCTCTCTCTCTCTCTCTCTCTCTCTCTCTCTCTCTCTCTCTCTCTCTCTCTCTCTCTCTCTCTCTCTCTCTCTCTCTCTCTCTCTCTCTCTCTCTCTCTCTCTCTCTCTCTCTCTCTCTCTCTCTCTCTCTCTCTCTCTCTCTCTCTCTCTCTCTCTCTCTCTCTCTCTCTCTCTCTCTCTCTCTCTCTCTCTCTCTCTCTCTCTCTCTCTCTCTCTCTCTCTATATATATATATATACAGCATATAGTATTGGCATAATCTATTCTCTACGGTTAAGTACATGGATGACAACTACATTAAATACATAGATGGCTTGAACATGTTGATATACTGCAGAGTTAGATGCACACATTGTGCCCAAGGTAGAATGGAGCTTCTTTGAAAATGTCACATCTGCATTCAAAATGTCAGGCAGGTATTTGATCGATCCTTTTGTTCTGTCATGATACTTGATGTTTTCCCTAAAGTCAAAATAAAAAGAGTCCAAATAAACTCAAATTTGTAGATGGATGCTGCTCAAAATATCAATATTTAATTTGTGACACTGTTAACAAGTTTTTGCAGATCAGAAAGAATTTCAACCTCGTTAGATTCAAAGAAAAAAATCCAGGCCAGGTGTTCGTTTATACGAATCTTCAGGGGGCCTTGGCATCATTCAGACTTCAGTCAATACTGAGTCATGGCAGACATTTAGATAAGGACTGATTGGTAAGGTAGTATTTGGAACTAGCTTTTGTATTCGAATGTGACAAGGTTCCCCACAGAGGAAATAAAGCTAGAAGCCAGTTGGCATTGTCTTAGCTGCCATTGAACACGCAGCACTTACAACAGCCTGAAAGATTTTTGATTCAACACTTGGGTTTTGTTCAAATTTTCCAGAACCTTCCACGGTTTCCTATCTAGACAACACATTTGTACATTGAACATTACACAGCATGGTTGTACAGCGTATTATAAACATAATTCCTGTGAGACTAATCAGGAAATGATGAGGATGAAAATCAATCAAAACAAATGTACTCATTTAGGAACCGAAGATCTTGGTGCTTAGGGAAATACACACTCTACCCGACATACACACACCATCACACACCCACGAACTCTTTTAAGTGCTCTCCCATAGCTCTGGAAACAGCTGTGCCATGCTTAGCTTCAGTCTAATTAGGCCAAGCCAGTGTCAGGGCCCAGTTAACACAGGTAGAGATGAAGCCTGGCCCAGGCGCTGGTATCGACGTCTCCTATGCGAGCTGGGGGATTCAGTCCAGTCCTTGTGTTCCTGTCGTGGTTCTTGGTTGCAGCTCAGGGAGGATGCTTGCAGGGGTTGCCGAGCAGCGGCCTGGGTTGCCGAGCAGCGGCCTGGGTTGCCGGGCGGCGGCCTGGGTTGCCGAGCGGCGGCCTGGGTTGCCGGGCAGCGGCCTGGGTTGCCGGGCAGCGGCCTGGGTTGCCGGGCAGCGGCCTGGTTGCCGAGCAGCGGCCTGGGGAGGTGACAGGAGACGGCTCACATGCAGCCGGGTGCTTCACCTGGGAGTGGGGGGAAATCTCAATGGTAAGGTGTAGCTCAGGGGTTAGAGTGTTTGACTGGAGATCACAAGGTAGAAGGTTCAAATCCCCCTTGGTATGCTGCTTTGGCTTAAGTGTCATCTCAATGAATATGTTGTTATAACCGAAGCACCATGATCGGCTCTGTTGCCCAAGTACACACAAAACAATAAATGTTTTTTTTCTACAGGAGCAGTGCAAAAAGTCAAAATAAAGAATTTTTTCTGTGTAAGAAAACAGATGGATGAAGCTCACAATATTGGTTGATTGAAACATTTACCTTCTCTGCTGGAAGGATTTTCATTTAAAGAATTACTTTAGAAAAAAACGTCATGAAGCGTGTCAGAAAACCGGTCAGATGTTGTGTTATTTAGTCAACTGTATCGTTACTGCATCTCAAAGCTGTGCTTTGTGAGTTGGTAAATATGGGGAGCTATTCAGCATCCCGATCAGTACAGCTGTGTCACCTCCAGCTGTATTCCATCTATTGGTTGGCATACATACACTACTGTACGTAACATGTGAAGAAACATAGCGAGGAAAACATTCAGAGAAATTTGATTACATTTCCTCAATTATATTTGCTTATATTCCTAAACAATGGTACGGCACATCATGAACTTCAGATAATCCATACCCTGATGTTCCAGTTCATTTCTTCGGATACTTAAAATTCACTCTCAAATCATTCATTTTTTATTTCACATCATTTTCGAAGAAGAGCCTTCCTTCTATGGATGTTGCTAAATTGTAGTTTATGGCTTCACATTTAAAAATCTATAAAGATATTAACCCACCAGACATTGGTACATGTCTGGTGGATCTTAACCCTTGTGTTATCTTCGGGTCATTCTGACCCATCAGTCATTGTGACCCACCGTCGTATTGCGACAGATTTACCGCATACAAAGACAAAGTGAAGCATTTTCTTTTAACCGTTGGGCTGTCTCAGACCCCCCACATTGCAAAGGTTAAAAGAAAATTATTTTAATTTGTTTTTGTATTGGGTAAAATTGGGTAAACACAACGATGGTTCGTTATGAACCTTTGGGTCATGTGACCCGAAGGCAGCACGAGGGTTAAGGAGAATGCAGTAGGATATTACAGTAGGATATCAGCCCCAGAAGAGACACAGGAGCTCAAAAGAGACTGTATCTAAATGCAACGGTGTGTAATTAACTTTGAGAAGAAACCGAAAACGAATGGCTCGGAAATGGCTGAGGAACATATGGCCTGGTTGGGGAGAGGAGGGAAAGAGGTGCGAGGAGGGAGAGAGGAGGGAGAGAGGTGGGATAGACGAGAGAGGTGGGAGAGAAGGGAGAGAGGAGGGAGAGGATGGAAAGAGGTGGGAGAGGGGAGGGAGAGGTGGGAGAGAGGTGGGAGAGAGGAGGCAGAGGTGGGAGAGAGGAGGGAGAGAGGTGGGATAGACGAGAGAGGAGGGAGAGGTGGGAGAGAGGAGGGAGAGAAGAGGGAGAGAGGAGGGAGAGAGGAGGGAGAGAGGTGGGAGAGAGGAGGGATAGACGAGAGAGGTGGGAGAGGAGGGAGAGAGGTGGGATAGATGAGAGAGGAGGGAGAGAGGTGGGAGAGAGGAGGGATAGACGAGAGAGGTGGGAGAGGAGGGAGAGAGGTGGGATAGATGAGAGAGGAGGGAGAGAGGAGGGATTACCTCCCGGGACTGGAGGGTCATCTGCCGTCCTCATGGAGATGTGTGACATTCATTAACACTTCACCTGGGGAGGGCAGCCTCTTCAATGTCTTAAAGCACAGAGCTGTGTATGCTCCACTTCATGGACAGACTGACCCCATTGAGGTTCACCCTTGAGTGAGCGTTTTATCTAATGGACTGGTTGGGTAGGACGTGTCTCGTTTGAAAGACTGAAACTGTGGTGTTGATATGTACCTCTGTTGTTTCTGGAGGATTGTTGGTGCCCAGTATAAGACACTGTACCTGATCGCCCAGAGCCGTGGATCTGATCCCAGATGATTTTGAGACGATGGTTTGGAGAAGGTGCCTGATATGAATAATGTGGTTCGTATCTGCAAAAGATCTAGCAATAAAATGTAGGGTTCAATTAAGTAATTAGGTTTTTAGGTAATAAAGGTGAGATAAGGTATAACGGCCTCTAATAAAAGAGTATCTTATGTCACCTCATGCACTCAGGTCATTAATGAAGGAACAGTTAACTGCACCAGGATATTCTCACATCGAACTACGCATAAGGGTAATAACATCACAGATTAAAAGGTGTATAGTTTTACAAAAATACTAAAACATGGACTAACAAGTTTAGCCACTTTTATTTAGAAAGAGTCCCAAAAAATAAACAAGTTAGCACACATTCCATATACAAAATGTCAGTGAGAATTGACTGGTTATGCAATGGGGATGATAACATAACTAGTATAACATACTTTTGAATCATTTTTATTACCCCCCCCCCTCCCTCAAAAAAGAAGCCATTGTACACCGTGCCTCACTTAACATGAGTGGAGGTAAACTCTGGGAGATAACGTTGGCCTAATCTATTTCCTCTCTGAAAACCTTTCATGTCTGCTCTAAAAAAGAGCTCCATGTCAATGACCGGTGACTTAAAGTTAATAACAAACCAACTAGAAATTGCAGTATCCAAAAATGTACATTGTCTGCCTCCAAAAATAACCAGACCAACAATTATTGAAATTACTTAGTCATCATTGGACCCACATTATTAGTACTGCATGTTATTGTCAAATAGTAACACGGGAGTTGTAAATGTTTTGACAGGATAGTTTATACTTTTCATATAAAATATATATAGTTTATGTGCATACTGTTATATTTCCAATCTCAGACATTTAAGTTCACAACTTCAACATTAAAATGGAAACGCATGTTTGGCAATATTCAACTCATCCTAATTTGCTGTAACAACATGCAATCGGTGCTATTTTACAGTCAGATCGATGCAAAACACGTGGAGATGACAACAGAAAGCAAAACAAGCTTTTGAACTGTCTTTGCCACCAAACTGTACACCTAGTTACAAAACTTGCAGAATGTATTTTCTACATTCATTTAGTTGACAGTGAATAGTATTATTAGGACTATATTCATATCTACTGGCACTAAATTTTGGCACTCTTATTTGGCATTTAAAACAACCATAATCGACCATGAGTAAATATGAGTCTTTGACTGCAAAATGTATGCATTCATACACCACAAAACTGTGTTCAGTCTCAAAGTGAAAAAAAGATTTTCATCATCTTGACAATAGCTGCTACCCTGATTCTTGACAGACAAATATAAACTGCTAAAATACTTTCAAAAAGCAAACTATGACAAACTTAAAACAAATTGCGGCACCCACTTCAACAAGTATAAACATAGTAGAACGACCGGTTGCAGATGTCAAGCATTGCTAAGTATTTCATATTAACATCAAATGTTAAAGAATAAGATATACAGTTAAGTTTAGAAGAGTAATAAATTACATAATTCAAATATTTCACCTCCATAAGCAACATATTTGGCTTAAAAAATATGGAACTATGAGCTGTTTAGATTATTTTTTCTTTCAATATACTCACACAATAAGTATGTTTATATTCAACTAGCATGTAAGCAGGTATCTTTAAAAGCAGTTTTGTGAAAATACATAAAAATACTTTTTGAACATAATTTTTCTTGAATTTTATTAGAAACGGAACATTTGAAACAGAACACCTCGATGCAGACTAAGTCTAAAGTGTGCTTAAGACTGTTGGGCTTGGTGGCTACAGAAACAGACGATTTTGTCTCGACACCGACACGCGTACACAGTTCAGATGACACAAGTTCCAGAAGCAGCCGCTGCTGTCAATCAAGCCTCCGACAAGCCAGAGAGAGGAAATGACGATTTCGCCATAAATAAAAAAAACTGCCTCCTTTTGTATTCTTTCATTTTATTCCTTTCAGAGGGTGTCTTTTGTTTAGCGGGAAAAAGAGAGCGAGAGAGAGATGGGAAACAGCGTTTAACAAAATATATTAAACGCCTCAATCCATTTCACCAGACGGAGAGAGAAAAAAGCGCTGGAAAGAGGGTTGGGTTTTGCGACGACAACAAAAAAAGACTAAAAGAGAAACGCTCTATTGAAACCAATGTAAGGCACTCGAGAGGCAGTAATAGATCAGGAGAGATCTGTCAAACTGACGTTCATCCCTATGCCAGGTCTCGCATATGGTACCGCATGCACTGCTTTTGGAAACTCTGGAGACATTACGCGGCCATTCTCCCCCGTACTCCCCGTTATCGACAGCCTAGCTTTACTTCTCATGGCGTCCGTGAAGGTCACCTAAAACACACGCACACACACACACACAAACACGCACACACAAACACCCACAGGGATCCAGAAACAAAGAAGCTACACGTTAGCTTCTCACGTCCTCTTAAAAACTTGTCACTTAAAATATTTTTTTAAATGTTAAAACATGACAATGCAGATGTGAACTAAATGTGACTTCCATTGGTAATGCACAATGTAGGATGCTTATGTTGAAGCGTATGCATGGTCATTGCAAGCAGTTTGTTAAGATGTGTTACTGGGAAAATAAGTATTATGCACGGCCATCAACAGTCATGAAGATGGTGAAGAACTGTAAGGAAACTTAAATGAACAAAAATAACTTTTTAAGTTCTAAAAAAGGGTGTCTTTCTCTCTCATTAACAAATCATAACAACATATGGACTGTTTGGCCAGTCTCCTCATTCACCAACACAAGGATGGGGCAGATGAAGCCAAAAGCGTGCATTTGGGGGAATTTAATGAAGACCTTGTTTCCTACCCCCTAAATTTTTACACTTTCGATCCCATATACGTTGTAACCTTCCTTATAAGTTGCAAAATTCTGTGAATTCTGCGAGGAAGTTGGGTTAATATTCTGTGCATTCTTTGCCACCTTCATGCGTTTCGCCTCTGCTCTGGACTTGTAACAGAACTCTATCAAAGCCACCAGCATGGCCAACCCAAGCCCTCCGACCAGAATGTAGAAGACCCCGGCCACGTTGCTCAGGCTCAGTGCGCTCGTCTTCTCCTGCAAACGCACACAAGTCAGAGGTCAACAGGGGGCAGTGGCGAAGGTCAAAGGTTAAATAATATATATATATAATTTATTTTAACACAAACTCAACAACACACCAATACAATTTCTAATTATCTACTATTTACACAGCCAATATTGTAATACACTAAGCACAAGAACAACAACAAGACAATACATACAAGTGCTGCCTTTATATAGTGGGTTACTTTCATAAAGCAATGTGGTGGGTTATGGTTAGTTTTTGGGCAGCTGATGTTATTCTCTTGTCACGATGAAATGCAGTAGCAATCCATACAGCCTGTGACATGTCTGTTACCTTATGTGTAACTTACAGTATCTGTTCTGTGTTACATGTACTAAACAGTATGTGCTTGTTACTTCCTTATGTGCTAATCCTGGCTCTCCTAAAGGACCATTAAAAGGGATGCCCGTAACACTGGCCTAGGGTGATTAACAGGATCGTCGCTAGCAGAGACAGGGACAGGGACAGCTTAGAGAACCGGTAAGGTCTGACACATAAGGTGAGTTTATCATCATCAAACACCTATGTATTCATTTAGACAGGATGTCAAATAAATACATGGGGAACTACCTGGGCAATGGGCAGTAACAAAGAGGTAAACAATCAAGATAAAAGCTAGTGGGGAAGGAATTGGTAAAGGCAAAGTGACAACAAAAACAAGCATAAACAGTACAGTTAACATTTGGGTGGAAGTGTTTTTAGGAGTGAGATTGAGACTACGTGGTAATTGTGAAAATGTCAGAATTTAACAAATTTCTCGCATCAACATGGGAAAGCACATCATTAAGCGTACCATTTCATCTTAACAGAACTTCAACTGCCATCTTGACATGATGTTGTCTATGCCTCAAGAGAGGTAACTGGTGAAAGTTTTTCATTAGATGTGCTTATAAAAAATGAATGCTTGTCCCATGTTCTGCTGTGTATTTCATATTTGTTTTACATTTGAATTACTTTCAATTGAAATACTTATTTTCAGTTTGGTCGGATCAGTGTAGGAGTGGAAGGTATAGGTTTGTGACACCTAGACAACTTCACATAACAACATAGACACAATGCACGATATATCCCTAAGAAGAACACACAGGAACACAAACACGCACACAGCACTGAGGACATACAACAGTTTTGGACACCCTTTATAGATGGTCCAAGGAATAGCCAATCAGTGTCGTACAATTTAGTGGTGTGAGCATTCCCTTGTCTAACTGTGTCCAAATGTTTCAAATCAAACTGTATATATAGCAAAAGCTTTTTGTAAGAAAAAGCTTTCTGTTTCATTTGACTTGAAATTGAGGAGCTGAAAAAAGAGGTATTGATGGGTCATTTTGATAAAGGAGTGCACATTTCATAATCGACATTGCATGCATTACTTTGTACTATAGACTATACATGAGCTTATTCATTAGTAGTTCTGCAGGCATTAGTAAAATAGCTTACCAAGTGCTTCTCATGCTTTGTTTTGTGCATTTGCTTGTATTATATCATTACTTTAAATGGGGTCATTCCCGCTAGTAATAAGTGTGCTTGGATCACAGAGAACCTGCAGAGACTAACCTTACTTCCAGAATCCTTGGCTCCACATTCACCTTTATCGTACCACCATTTGTTTTTCAGCTTGTCTAAGACTCCTTGCTCACTGAGTTTCAATACCGCAAGGTTTACTGGCGTTCTTCACGTGGAAAATAACATAAATAACATTATCAATGTTATTTTATGTTATTATTACATTTACACTGATTCAACTTTTTCTTTTTTTCACCAACTTTGTGATTCTCAGTTCTTTTCGTTGCCATGGCGATAGGACGTTGATGCGCCATTTGGCCTAAGCAAAAGCGAGTTTTGCAGAGCCAAATGTGCATTAACGTATCGCCCGAAGTAAGCAGCAAGGGCAGCAGGGATACGCGTGCATGTTGAAGGCCAATGTAAGGGGTCTACAATCGGCGAAGCGCCCTTTTCAAGGCGCCCAACAGTGGACTATGTGTAGGGTTTTAGCTTTAGGTTTTTAGCTACAGCTAGCTCTAACTGACGCTAGCTATACTATAGCTAGCCATAGTATCGGCAGTGTTGATGGTGTTTCAGCACGTCTGCCAGGCTGACCGGTTTAGCCAGCTTTCGGATTTCGGCTCCTGCGCGGGTCTGCTGCTTACTTTGGAGGTTGCATTGAGTTACCCATCACTTTTCTCACTGGGGCTGACCTTGGAATCACCTCCCCCGCTGCCGCACTCTCCCTTGTCGTACCACCATTTGTTTTTCAATTTGTCCAACAGGCCTTGTTCATTCAGTTTTAGTACTGCGAGGTTAACCGCATTTCTTGAAACGATAAAACATACTTGTAAGACAGGGTGAGCCACTTATCAATTGTCTCCGTCTATCATTCATCGTCACTTCTTAGATTCAAAAAATTCAAGTTTGTTCTTTTTTTAAAAGACGTATCGTCCCCTTCCACTGTGAGGTGGC
Source organism: Osmerus eperlanus (assembly GCF_963692335.1). Lineage (NCBI taxonomy): Eukaryota > Metazoa > Chordata > Actinopteri > Osmeriformes > Osmeridae > Osmerus > Osmerus eperlanus. Next base: position 16,204,695 of record NC_085030.1, read on the forward strand.
AGTTACGTCACAAAAAGCTAGATTGAGGAAATCTGGGGCACATAAACATTAATGCTCAGCAAAGGTGGCCGAGCGTAAAAACATAACAGAGAGGACAGTGCTGGAAAAATGGGGGGCTCTTGTGACTACAGGCATGTACTCACATCCACAACATAAATATAACAGTCTTGCAAGTGACTCCACTAAAAGAGAGACAGCAAAATAGCAGTGGCGTTAAAAAATTGTTAGAGCTTATGAAAATACAACATACAACATATTGTGTAACCCCTCTAACCATAACAACCCTGTTCTAATGGCAGGTCCAGTACTGTGTCGAGGTATGAAGGGTGACCATTTTTCAAATTTGAGGGCTAAAAGGCCGTCTTAATAAAATTGAGAATTGATCTACTGGAGAGTTGGCATGAATGGCAAGTGGGCAAGAATTTCTGAACTAGTCCCTGTTGACATGAGCTAAATATATCTTAGCATAGCATGGAAACCCAAGCAGTGCCACATATCAGATTTCTGCTAAATTTGTTCGGAATGGCCAGATTCTTCACAAAGGAATTTTTCAGTTTACTTTTACCAACATGAGTGTACTGCAAGGGTTTGGTAAAACACATCAAGCAAAATCGACATCCCTACATTAGGTCTAAACACAGATATAAGCAATCAATCAATTAGGGTAAATCAATTGTGAGTGAGGGTATGACGAGAGGAAAAGATATTATGCATACTGTAAACATTTAGAGGACATAAGCCAAGACAAAACTGGACAGAAAGACTCTCAGGACAGACTAGTCTAAGTCTGGATAAAAGGGATGTGGCAATATTGAAAATTCAAATTAGTCATATAAATATTATTATCAATGTAATATCTGCATATATATATATATATAAATATATTTAAAAAATCATTCAAATTTTTTGAAAGAATTCCACTAAATTTATTTTGCAATTTATCGACTTACAATAAATTGCAAGGCGTTTTTTTACTTTTAAAACTTCAGGGTTTACCTCATCTCCTTATACAAACCAGAACACATAAGCAAAGCTACATCAGGGTAGGTGGGATACTATAACAACATTGGACACATTGTTATACTATTCCACCCACCTTAATGAGGATCCTTTGGGAGTGGCGATGCCGTAGCCCTTGGAGTCCAGGTTCCCTCCGACCTTCATGGTGTCGCAGGGCTTCCTCTGCTCGATGTACTCGTTCATGGTGGACTCCAGCAGGTAGGCGTACTTCCCCTTGGACTTGCGTACCCTCAGCACCCCCTCGGCGGTGGTTTTTACAAACACCGAGGGCTCGGCGCTACGCATGTACGTCCACATTTTATCAAAGAGGGCGATTTTGGAGCGCTGTGAGGACGGAAGGCACAGAATGGAGTTCATGTTCAGGTTCGTATTCAGTGTACGCATTATTCATAATTACATAGAATATTATTAAATATATAGTATTATTTGCTGAGGAGGTGAGTCATAATATCATAATATTTTGTATCTGGGATTAAAAGGTTTTGTTTGTTGTGGGTGTAGGTTTGTTTTCAAATGTGGGTGGGACATATTTCTTTCATAACTGAGGATACGGCCATTAAATATAATTTCTTAGTAAAAAAGGGGGGGCAGTTTGTTTTGTTTTTAAAGTGAAACCTATGCCCCTGGTGGATTATAATGTTCTACACTGAATAAAAATACTTTTTCATCTTACCCTGAAAAACTCTTTGGTGGAGCCGGAGTCTAGAGTTCCATAGGCTATCTCACTCTGCTTAGCCAGGTCCTCGGCGCTCTCTATGGGAGACACCATCCTCTCCACCGTCAGAAAGGCAGCCAGGTTGGCCGTGTAGGACGAGATTATGATCAAGGTAAAGAACCACCAAACCCCACCGACAATGCGCCCAGAGAGGGATCTGGAGGAACAAATCACAGAGATCATTTAGAAGGGGATTCCCTGAAGATCTACTCATGTTCTTCTTCAGCTTATGTGATGCCATGTATGTACGGCTACTGACTTGGACAAACGTAGATCTACTCTAATGTGAGAATGGTACATTCAGTGAATCACACAAACTGAGACTACAGAATAACAGTCTGTGAATAGTGCCACACAGACAAGGTTTTTAGCGCATCTTAGACACAGCCCTGTGGAGAGGGGTGTTGACAAAACAACATGGAGAGGCCAGACAACTCGGAAGGATGATGCATCAATTTTGTATTTCTTTTTAAGTAACATTAAGTCCCTGTGAAACTTGTCGCCAGACTGTAAGAGTCGTGGTAACATCATTCCTGAAGAGTAGGTCTGGAGGGAGGCCTGATGATACATCTCTCAAGAGTACATGAGACTCCTTCTCTGGGGCTATGTGGGAAACAATTTAGTTTAATCGGCAGCACTCATACTTCATTAAATAGCTATATGCCAAACGCTAATATAGCGCTTTATTCATTAAGGCTGGGACTAAGATAATAAAGGCCAAGGCACGTCTAATTGCTCAATCCCAAAAGCCCAGAAGGTATTTGTATTTCATAAAAAACATAGGACATATAACATATTTCAAAATATTTCAACCATGTTGTTATTGATAAACAAACTAGTCTGGCCTGTACCAAAAGTAATAAAAACGGAAGGGGTGTTTTTTTGTTGTTGACCTACCTGGGCGATATGTCGCAGCCCTGCCTCATGAAGGCGCCGAGGGAAAACCAGAGACTATTGAATATCCCAAACTCGTTGGTCGACTCATTAGTCTGAATCTGGCCATCCTCGTACTCCTCGGTGTGCCACTCGTACGGGCTGAAGCGGCTGACCAGGAAGAGCACCACGCTCACACCAATGTAGGCGAACACGATGCACATCCAGATCTCGTAGGCCAGGGGGTCCAGGAAGGAGAACACCCCGGGCTTGGACTTCTGGGGCTTCTTGATCATGATGGAGATGCCCAGACTCATGAAGGGCTTGGAGAAGTCGATCACCTCCTCCCTCACCAGGGTGATGGTCAAAGGAGCCACGGCGATGTCAGCTTTCTGCGGACAGAGGCACAGTCATGTTTCAGTCTCAGTAACAAAGAACGAAAGAAAAAAATAAAAAAGGAACTGTTTTTGAATTTTTAACAGTCGTCATACTGATGCCACAAAAATAACAGCTACAGAAAATTATATTAATTTCTTCCTCCGGGATTTGTTTTTCCATTCTCTCAAATCAAGTTCTGTGTTTGACAGAGCCTTGGTAGTTAATTACAGTTAATCACTTTCCTCATGTCCTTGTCAGTCTGTTTCATTGGTTCAGTTAGCTGCTTGTTAATCATTTAATATGGGGAGATTACAACAAAAACAGCCCTCCAAACAACAGCATCTGAGCTCTGCAATGTGAGGCCAAACTTCAAATCTGTGTTGGAATGTACTGTTGAACAATAGTGCATTTGACAGCTGACCATCTCTTTACTCACCCCATAAACAAGTTCTCCCACCATCCCATTCCAGATTTTGGTCTCTGCATCTCTGGCTCCATATTTTCCATCCCCCACGATTTTCAGTTGGTATTTAAAACCACAGTGCTTGGCTATCTCTGCGGCTAGGTCTACACAGTAGCCCTCATATCTCTCATTGTCAACAAAATTGTCAGCGTTCTTCTTGAGCATTACATATGGGGCTTCCTGAGGGACAGAAAACCACAACTTTTGGTTGAGCAGCCTCAGCCACAGTATTGGTGCCATTGACACAAAACTGATTTTCTTCTAAAACCATCAACTGTATTTCTCTTTTGTGTCGTAAAACAATTGACATGAAATGCAGTTTAAGACGCTTACCAAAATCGTGGTCACGATGACGGTTTTGTTTTCCATTCCAGTCGTTTCATTGGGGAATATGTCAGACTTTGTGACAGCCATTTTGTCGACTTCATTCCAATATCCAATCTGTGGACAGGTATAATCACACACCATAACCTACACTTCAAACATACACCTCATTATGTAAGTTCTTTTGCAAAAAAAATATGTTTTTGTTGGGTTCTTCTTTTTGTTACTTTGCGTAACAATCTTTGCTAGATGAATAATAAATAAAATAAAAATCTATATTTTATAAAATATGTGAGATTTTGTGGGTGGGGACACATTTGAATATTACAAATGTAAAATATTACATTTGTAATATTCAAACCGGATTCCGTTTTGGCAGTTACCTTAACAGGGCCGTTGTTCTTCAGCTCCATGATATTGACAGAATAGTTGACTCTCCTGCCATGCTGATCGAACTGGATGTTGCCCGTCAGCCCGTCCACGCGAACCTACAGGACAACCAGACCACAGTGACAGCACGGTACCATGCCCCCCCCACCTCGCAGGAAGTACCCCAGTAACAGACCATGTGTGGAAGACAGAACCTCCGTGCAGAAGAGGCTCATATCTCCCCTGTGGAGCCTGAGAGAAAGTGCCAGATCAAGAGCGTGTGTGGGCAGAACATTGTGACAGTTGGCTCTGGAGAGCTGAGTGTGTGTGTGTCTCTCCCTCTCTTGTTTTATTTATTTATTTATTTTTTACATGTGCGTGCGAGAACCTGCCGTTTCCACGGCAACCCGTCCGTCACCTGTTTGAGCGCCCTCTCGATCTCCACGCCCTGCGCCCAGGGCACGGCCGGGTTGGCCAGGCAGTCCCCCGTGTTGGCCCTCCTGGAGATGTCGATGCGCTGCTTGTGCAGGTAGCGGAACGCCTCGGTCATCACCTGCACCGCGTCGTAGGTCAGAGCTGACGTGTACTGGAGAAGAGAGGGGAGGGTGGTGAGTAAGGGTGGGGCGAGGGGAGTGGAGGGGAAGTAAGGGTGGGGTGGGAGGTAGGGGGTGATGGAGGTATCGGCATATGGTACACAATCTGTGATTAGGATCTGAATTAAGGGTTTCAGTGTGTTCAAGGGTGTGTGTGTGTGTGTGTTTGGGTACATGAGTTTACAGCACTCACCCTGATCTTACTGTCAGCACCAGGGTATTCCTTCTCCTCCAAAGCCTCCCACCTCTGGTCAAACTTGGACACTAATGGATCATCAAAATCCACTATCTGGAAACCAGACACATTCGCTCCACCATATTGGATCTTTGAAAGGTCTCCGTCGATGAAGCCCTGAGGAAAATAGAAAAATTAGGCACAATAAAAAATGACCATAATAAATAAACAAAGAAATGCAAGGCTTCAGGGCAGCGTGAGGAGATGATTTGATGTGTAAATGTTATTAGTAATACAGACTTACCAAGTTAGCAATGATGTAATGGTAGCCTTTCACATGTCGACCAATAGTGATGACCTGAAAGAGACGTTGGAAAGATAAATAAACATGACATATCTAATCTCAGATATGTGTAAAAACATTTCAGTTTTTACACAGAGAAAATGTTAAACTAATCCAAATACTAAGACAATGTTCACTCATTCTTTCAAATCTTATGGATTAAGTGATCCACCAACCTATTCATGCGGGTAATTGTCACCAAGAACTCTCATTTATCAAAACCATAATCAATTGTTTGAAGAAAAAAAAAAAGAAGCTAATCTTGGAAGATACACAAACACCAGTCAGATCATGGCAAATCCACAACCTTTGTGACCTAGACAACCTCTAAGTGGCACACCACTCCCCCTAATCCCTCAGAGTGAGCGACACTTTCGTTAGTCTAGCCCGTTACATAAAGAGAGTTGAATAACAACACAGAAACCTGCCAGGAAGCAGGAAAACAAGATCTACCTGGACGCCTTGGAGATGAAACACTAAGACTACAGAACATTGATTTCCTCGTCTGCTGAGACGTACCTCTTCATGCCTCAAACACACATCCATCCTGACACTCAAGGGTGATTCGAGAAGTGTGAACCAATCATTCACTCGAAACCATGATCTGTGAAACCAGTTTTGTTTCCAGTCTAAATTACTGTAACTATTAGTCTGATTGCTACGCCTATTCCATCCTATTCCTTATTCCATCTGGTGGGTGGAGGGGAAACAGTATTAATGAAGCACTGTGGAAAGAGGGCTGAACCCAACACCTTCCACGCTTATTACCTGGCCCATATTTGAAAATAGATACATGAAAATAGGTTTTGATTCTATGAACAGTGGTATGCATCAACAATGTCAACACAGAAACCTCTAATCCATGACAATTTACTTAATCGAAATGTAAAATTGATAAACCAGAAGAAATGGAGAATGATAAACCTACCAGTACACACCAAGCTTAAATTTGGATAAGAAGAGGCTTTGTGAACTAGGGCCTAATCCTAGATGATCTCCTCAATTAGAAATATACTCCGGGGGATAAAAAAAATGTACCAATCAATCAGTCTGTCTATTTCTCCTGTATCTGTCTGTCTGTCTGTCAAGTGAAATCCACACAGCTTCATTCCTACCTGCTCCATGATGTCTTTGACCTTGTCCTGCTCACAGTCTAGGATGACCCTCCTCTCTTTCTTGTTCTCCAGGTCCTGGAAGAGCGAGCGGTATGCCTCGTCCTTCTTCTCGTCCTTCAGGTTGCCCACGTTGATGGCCGTGACCTGCCACTTCCTCTCTGCCGCGGTGTCCAGGACCACCTGCAGAGTGGTCAGTCCTGGAGACCACACAGAGGGGGACAGGACACTCAAGACTTCCTCTGGGCTCGTTCACAACAGGGCTAAGGGGTTCAAACACTTTCGGTGCAGAAACAAGATTGTTGGGTGCAGTTAACCGTAACCATGGTGAAATTTGAACTCAGGTCAGGTATCATGTTGGGTTAGGTGAACTGGGAATGACTGTCAACAACACCTGCCATAATTGACTCCTATTTCTATTTGAGAGCCCCGATGAAGATGATGGCATCAGATGTATTAGTAACTGTATAACAGGACAGAATGTTTCCAACCGTGATTCTACTCCCAGCTATAGCACAGCTCACATGAACCACGTTTTGGCCGAACACACACTGACCCATTGTTCCGACCTGTTTAATGATGGTACAAAATAGAAAAATCTCACAGCGTATTGATCCTCAGTCTGTCAAGGGTAGTTGAAGAATGATTTGATAAAGGGGCTTAGTGCTTCACCCCCTCCGTGCAGAAAAGGAGAATTAAAGATGTAATCGATTCGGTGTGACTGGACAGATGTTTTATGAAGACGAGAGCCTTTACCAAGGTACAAAATGGAGGCTTTGTTTGGTCCCAAGTCATGCTTTCTGTCTAGTTATTACACTGGTTTTCTTTACTGACCTTCAACTTACAAACTTTCTCCCAATTTCTGCACAGTCCAGAGAATCTGAAACCTCATAGATTCATTATGCTGCTCTGAAGGTCTGAACAGTACAGGCTGCCAGTGTCAGGAGTCATAATTTGTCTACTCTCCAAATGTCATCCATGATGTTCATAATGTCCCTCACCTTCTTCAACTATGAAACACATTGTTACCAGCCCGGTCCTATTCCACATGGTAGAACAAGCAGGATGACAGTTAAAGTCGGTGAAGTTAGAAACTTGACTTTTAATAACCAGAACAGGTTGTTCACCCTTAGCAATCAAGAGAGCTATTGCTCACTCGCTACCGGAATTATCGCCTTGGCTTGTGCAATATGCGTGCATCGTGAATAAGTGGGCGTATGTTTGGGATCTGAATTTCACCATTCGTATTTGCCGAACAAATGGAGTTGAATAAAAAAATTCAAGCATAGTATAAATGTAATTATGCAGTAGGCTAGAACGTAATTTCGGTAAGAAAACGTAAGAAAACAATCCCGCACATACATTTACATGTAAAAAAAAGTTGAGGATGGCTCAACTCTACCGGAAAGTACGATATTCATTGTCCATGTGTGTCCATCAAAACCATATGAAACTCACTTGATTTTGAGCTCATTATCTAAAAATATGTTGTATGAGCTTGGGGCCTATGTTATGCTGTCCTAGATTAGCCTGACAGTGAAACAATAATTGAATTAATTATCAGAAACAAAACATTGTTGTGTCACCTCACATTAGGCCTTAAGTGGTGCGGTAGCTGTGTCCCAAGGCAGAAAATGAAAGCATCGCCTTCGCTTACCTGACAGTGCTGCTCTAGAGTAGTTCAAAACCATGATCGCTTGTAGAAAGATGAATCGTCTTTTTCCAGTGAAAGTATGAGTCTCTCTTACTGACAGTCAATTAGGAGGAGCCACAATCCCTGCTGCTAAAACATAACCATGTAGAGGATGCCAAGGATCTCAAAAAGATGGAGAACACTTTTTCGTTTTAAGATATATAGTTTTGGGGGGATTTTTCATGCTGTATTGGACCTTTTTCAAGTGAAGAGTGACAGGAGAGAGAGAGAGATAGAGAGAGAGAGACAGAGAGAGACAGAGAGGAGAGAGAGAGAGAGAGAGAGAGAGAGAGAGAGAGAGAGAGAGAGAGAGAGAGAGAGAGAGAGAGAGAGAGAGAGACATGCAGCAAAGGGCCAAGGCCGGATTCAGACTCAAGCCTCTGAGATTGAGATGGAACTTTTTGGCCAACTTGTTTTCCAGTCAGACTGTGTTCGGTACATAAAAGCAATGTTGTCTTTCTCCACTGTAAAACGAATAAAAAAAATACATTTAATTGTATTTTTCCAATTCTAGCAGCCATGACCATACCCTCCTCGACAGCATCATGTTCAAAGAGCTCTCGAGAAAGTCAGAGGAGGAGTAGATCAGCAATTAGTCTCCATGTGCTAATGGGATTCATCATATCTAACAGCGGCTCAAGCACACCCTAGCATAACTGTTGTTAACTGTTATCTACACACACATAGTCATACACACACACACACAGTCACACACACACACACACACACTTCCCCCACCACCACCACACTCCTCGTCAAGCCATCACACCAGTAGGCGTACCACGCATCCGTTGCCATGGGAATAAGTCTGACCTAATTAGACGGGGGGAGCCAGGAGGAATCACACCCAACATGGAGAATTACTGACACGTCTACAGCTAGGGATCTCTTCTGTCTACAGCATGCAACATGAGGACACTCACAGTGAGCTCTCTTCAGCGTCAAAACCGTCAGTGAAACCTTTCTGCGCCGTAAGTGAAACGGAGAGAAGACACGTGGTGCTTCGCCGTAGCGTAGCCTAATCCTAGCCTGTCTAATACTCAAGCGACAACAAATCCTCTCTGTGATCGTTGACTCCACGCCGCTGATTCATACAGTCAAACTGTAAGCCACCGGTTCTCTTTCCCCGGGCCCCACAGAGAGCCGAGATGTAGTCGTCTCCTAGTGTCACTCGCTGAAATAGGAGCTCCGCCATTGACTTCCCATCCCAAATCTCATGCTCTGGGAAGTGTTACATACGAAGGGTGATTTCACAGGGAAATGAAACCTAATGTGATTCCATTTCTCCTTTCAGCTATTGTTATACAAGAACGGCTGTTACGTAAGACCAGGATGAAAGTAATATACTGCTGCTACCATAGCACTTTTCAATGTCCTTAGAAAAAAGTGAAAGGTAGCAATTCTACCTCCTTATTCTCCTTTCCCCTCCTATCAGGGATGCCATTGTAGTCTATTATTTTAGTATCTATTACATTCTTTTATTAATATTATTCTATTATTTACAACGTGGGAACAGTGGATCATAGTAACCCAAGTGGGATATAACAATTTTCTTTTGGCTTGAAAGTCAATGTAACACACTTACATGACAGACACTAAGAGCAGATTCTGGTTCATTTAATCAGCATTGTGGAGTGATTGCCATAACCCCAAGCTAGTAGACCAAGTCTAAACTTTTAGGTGTCCTTCTCCTCTCCAGACATATTAGGTTATTCAATCGTACATAGTCAGAGTTGCTTGACTTTCACACAACAGCAGAAACCCTGACAGTGTCTGTGCTTCAGCGTGGTGGTGGAAATCAGAGACCGCTGCCATGAGGGCTGGAAACCTTAATGTCAGACAGCAGAACAGCCCCTCTATTTAGCTGCCAGCCATGAAGCCTGGTTCTCACACTAAAGGTGCAATGTTATGGTTGATGCTATCTGACAAGTTGTTTGCTGTTCCTCACAATGCCCTTTACTGAGTGTTCTGCTACCTTGTTTACGATGAACTGCTAACAACTCTTTTTCTGCGTAACGTTTACATTTCTGCTAAATTTTTGGTCCAAAGAATGTGTCAGACCTAGTGAGGACTGACAGGTTTAAGAGGAGCCTCCGTGTTGAACAGGTGTGTCTCATATGTTGGAGTGCTCTGTAATCCTGTTTAGCTGCGTTGACAATAGCCTAGCCCCCCCAGCATCATGTAAAATATGCTCTGGAAAGACCTACAAAGGTCTCTAACATGATTTCAGCATCATGAATATGACCAGCGTCTGCATACACAACCTCCAACTAGAGATTAGTTCTCTAAAACCAGATATTCCGATATGTTTGATGTGTGGAATCATGAATATAGCTGGCATTTACTGTATATATGATGAATGAAGCAGGGCACTTATCCAAACATGCAGTAGCCTGCTGTACGGCCAAATAACATCATTTGCATTATAAACTTCCAAATTACATTAAGTATCTACTGTATGCAATAGAAAAAACGCTTCTACTCCAGAGCGATCTGTCTGTGGTTGCTGGTGATGCCCATACACACACACTTTCCCCTCCCTCTCCTCCCTCACACCCCCCCCCCCCACACACACACACACACACACACCTACACGGAAAGACAACATGTTCTGACCTCGGTCGCTGTCGTACAGGTACGCAAACTTGTCCCACTTGTAGTACTCTATGAGGCTGAGCAGCGGACCCTTGATGTCCGGTCTCATCTGGATGATGAACTGCTGGTTGAGGTCCAGGGGGAAGCTGGGCGTGATGAACGACACGTGCAGCGTCCCACAGAACGACGTGATCGTGTTCACCGACTTCTTGTCGTAGAATCCAAAGATGGCATAAACTCCTCTGGAGAACTGCGAGCAGACTGAAAACAGAGGAGACACACAGGTCACAATCACAGCTGCCTCCCTCTACTGATACTGCCTCACAGCACACAAAACAGCATCCAGTGCATAATATACAAAACACAATACCCAATACACAGTACTTAGAACACAGTACATACTACACAGTACCCAGAACACAGTACATACTACACAGTACTTAGAACACAGTACATACTACACAGTACCCAGAACACAGTACATACTACACAGTACTTAGAACACAGTACATACTACACAGTACCCAGAACACAGTACATACTACACAGTACTTAGAACACAGTACATACTACACAGTACCCAGAACACAGTACATACTACACAGTACCCAGAACGCACCCACTATAGAGGACCCAGTACCAGTAATAGAGTATATCTACAGTCATGTAATATTGTCATTTTTAATGGCTTGAACTGCACATTACTGTCTCCAGGACTCCAAGGAGAGATGCAGTTTCCGCTGATTCATGGAAAACTGCATCCAGAAGCACTGCCCGGGGAACGCTCCGTTTCCAAAAGTGAAATATTTACCAGCAATTTGTTCAACTTTTTACCGGAGTCCCACACTGTAGGAACTCAATACAGTGAGCAATAAGCAGTTATGAATGGGCCGTGCTGTACTGTTATCAGAGAACAGTCTTCAGATGAATCCTTGTAGGGGAACACTATATCTGTCCATGCATACCGTAAGACATCTATTGTTCCTCCTCCCCCCTTCTGCTTGATTTATGAAGTATTTTCCCCTTCTCTGGTGATTCCCCCAGGGTAATGTGTAGTAGATACAGTAGAAATGAAGTGCATGTCTACATTGTGGCCCGTAGCCATACATAGACTGCCATTTATATACGTCTACTGTGGCCTATATAATATCCTTCAGAGGTCTATGACCACCGCGACCATCTATTCTCGTTCATTTATAAATCAATAGGCAAGCGTTGTTATTTGTTTATTTTCTACAATTTTAGTCGTGATTTATTTGAAATATGTTTAATTACGTGACAGATCGTGTGCACTTATGCACAAAATTACCACAAGCTGACACAGCACACATCGAAATACGCCAGCTCTGTAACCCATCTCTCATCCCAAGTCCTTATTACCTATGGACAAGCTGTAATATCCATGATATAGGAGACTGAAGCTGGAGAACCTGATCGTTGACCGGTGAGAGAGAACTCCAGCAGTGGCCTATTAACGAGACGTCGGACAGAGGTCAGCAAATCGCAACGTTAATCGCAAATAGTTATCGATCAGGTTAATCAGATGTATTGACATTGACATGTATGTCCTCAATGTAATTAATTCAAGCATTTCCTCCAGCACGGTAAAACAGGGGGGACTTTGCTGACACAGGAAGTAGAGTGGATGCATTAGCGACAGTTTTAGCTGGCTTGGTTGGAATGGTTTTGCAGTGACAGTGTTTCATTCAAACAGTCAAATATGTAGAATGTGATTTACATACATTCCTTTATTCCACTGCAACTCTATTGAAGAGTTCAAAAGTGGCTAACCGGGACGAAGTTTGTTTATGTGGTAAATACCATAATCCATCAACAAATAAAAGTGACGAAAAAAACCCCACCAGATCCAACATAAGGAACCAACAGTAAGGCATTTCAGAAATTCTTCACATACACAAAGCAACAAGCTGATCAAAAATGGTATGGCTAGGGTAACGGCTTTAATTAAAAGCTCCAGGTTCAGATTGCTCGAACATTAGTTCGCCGACTGCAACAAAGGTTCCTAGAGGGTTGTTTGAAGTGCAGCGCTGAAGACATCCTGATCGTGTCATCAGCTTGTGTCCACTGCCTAACCCTCTAAGCTGATGACACTGTCTTGATGTGGACACAGACACACTAACCTGACTCATCACATTTTTATCTCTCATTGACTATGAATGGTCTCCCTTGGTGACTACACCCGCAAGTTCACCAGTAAAGACCCCCAAAAAGATGTGTAATCTAGGATGTTTTATCCCAGAGTTGGTGAACCAGGTGAATTGATCTATTTTTTTCCTACCCATTAAGGGCAGAGTATTTCAAGACTCCCTTGACAAGTTTATGGGTCTTAGCGACACACCTAAGATCACGCCTGGTTAGCGACCAAATGCAACCTCTCAGCTTCAGCTGAGAGACTTCAATCCTTGAGGCCTTTCCAGCAGATAATACCAACAAATACAATTTGGTTAATGTTGTGAAGTACATATAATGCAGTCAAATGAGGTGCCAATAACATTTTCCATAAGAGTATTTAGTTCCAATTCTGTGCTTTCAAAAACTTTGTAATGAGGAACTGCATTGTTTTAATACCACCATTTGTGAATATTTGTCTTTTTTAGATTCTTTAATTAAGCAAAAAAATTATAATAACACAAAGCTGTTGCTGGAAGAAATGGCACGGATTCAGTCAAAGCCATTACTACCCTGTCACAAATGACTGGTTTCCAATGAAACTTCTTGTATCAGAAATGCCCCCTGGACTGAAGTGTCTGGGTAAATCGTTTTACGTGGTGGATGAACAAGCCCTAATCAGCCTAGCTGAGGAAAACCCAGAAACAGAATGTTATTATTATGTAATGCTGCGTCCACAAGCAGTGATTTTGAACCACAACTCCAAACAGTTTGTTATTCCAAAAATGTTTACCGTGGTGTCATACTTCGACATAATCTGAGGAGTGTTTAGAGACGATACAACAAAATGCCGTTTATAATCCGAAAAATGTGTTTCAAGAGGATATTACAAAAGTGTGTGTGTGCATGAATCACTTCAACATGCTAAGCACCCTGTTGTCCTGGAAATCCAGCATCAAACCCATTTCCCAAAATTATTTCCATTTAATGATTTCAAGTTTTCCTAAGAATAATTTGTATTTTCTCAATACGAACAAGTGACATTCTGAGCTCCGTAAACCCTGTCACAATTAGACCCGGAACTACAGTAAAGTCAAGTTGTCGAGGTTGAGAAAACCAGGTATCAAGGAGAGCAGTAACATCTGAGGAAAGAAGATCAGCAAGCGATGACAGAAGAGAGGAATCGTTTCAACAGAGTCAGCGGCAGGAGCAGAAACTCTACGGAAACAGCGGGGGGTCTCAGTCGAAAAGTTGAGCAGTGAGAGGAAGTACTCTGCAGTCATTACAGAGACGACAGACTCATTAGCATAACTACAGAGAGTTATGTATGTAGCCTTAATTGACTGGCTGTCTCATCCTCTCTGGTTTAAGATGACTCGACCACACATTCCCTGCAATCCGAGCATGTCATCTCATTTCCGCTCATTAGGAGTTCTGAATAATGGGGTTTTGACGCTCCCTGTGTACATTTGCATAGCTTGATATGTTATATGTTCATTACGCAAGAAGCGGTTCCTGCAGGAAGAGATGGGTAATCTGAGTCTTTACTGCTTTGTGCTTTGTTTCATGTTCAACCTCACACAGGGGTGTCCCATAAATACCCAAGTCTGCCATGAGTCTGTCAGCTACCTCGTTACACATCTGGACAGGACTGTAAAATATGTCCTGGCTCCACTGATGTGAATAACCTTCCTATGGCTGAGGAAAAGGGTTTCACCCTAGGAAATATATTTAGCTGTCCCAATTAGCTGCCCTCCTTTCCACATCCACGGCACAATGTTTCATAGAAAAGGTTTTCATCCATGGGGTCGAATGTGATTTGACATCTGAATACTCACATTTGACCGTGGATGAGAGGTAGCATTAGCTGAAATGGACAACAGCTGGAAAAACAAAAAAACGGTATAATGTGAAATCTCTGCTATTGTGTAATTCACCGTGTTTGATGTGGGGATGGGTAACTTTAATCGTGTCTGCGAAATGTATTTCACCTGCATGTGTGAATGTAGGCCTTTTTATTGCAAAATGGCGTCACTTTGATATTAGAGCTGAAAAATGGTTGAAAGCTCAGCCACTTATAAAAAGCAGGAACTCACACACACACCCACCCACAAACCATAACATCCTGATCATTAGCTAGGTGTTATCTAGCAGAATTAAACTGTTCGCTCTGACACTGCAGAACATTTCACTGTTGACGTTTTAGACGCGTCACCACCATTTATAATGTACGATAATAACATATTTAGCAGGTGTTTTTATCCAAACAGACCTACAGGGGGAATTCAAACCTGCAACCTCTTGTTCTACCACTGAGCACAGCTTCAAACTGTGTCAACAGATTTACAGTAGATTAACTAATCTCTCGGTCACCTCAGAATATCAAACAACCACATCTGCTCCTAAGGATTGACATCCTGGCCAGTACACTAGAGAGGGAGAGAAGAACAACACACAGAAACTACAAAAGGGAGCTCATCTCTTTGTTCTTTACACAAACGATGCCCATGGGGGGAATCTCATTTTCATCTTACCCTCCTTGTTTATTTATTTATCTATCTCAGCTGAATCCCAATTAGTTCCACTTCAGCTGCTCAACAATAGGCTCCCCTTCCAGCCAATCGCAAAACAGCTTATCACCCAATCTCAGTTGTGGGTCCAATTGGCTGACATGTCTCAATAGCGCTTTTGTGTGACTCGTGAGGTGACCACTGAGCCTGACTGAGGCATTGTGGGATTTATTTTGCGTCTGTGGGGTGGGTTCTTCCGCCAGCTGCTCTGTGGCAGGACAGCAGGGTTCATTCTCCGTCATCCAAGACCCCCCCTCGCCCCCACCTCTCCTCGAACCCCCCCTCCAACTTCTTTGTTTCGGCTGGATGCATGCCATGTGGGATGGGGGGGCTGGATGCATGCCATGTGGGATGGGGGGCTGGATGCATGCCATGTGGGATGGGGGGCTGGATGCATGCCATGTGGGATGGGGGGGTGGGGGGGTTGGGGGGGGGGGGACTCTCCCTCACTCTCCCAAGTCCCTAATGTGAAAAATACCCTATTTTCCTTAATTTCACATCAATTGACTCAGCCTGTTTTGGCAAAACCATAACAGATGCAGAAGAGTAATATAACCCTAACATAGGACGACAAAATCAATTTGCTGATAAAATTCCTGCCTCTAAGGAAGAATTGAAGAAAATCTGTATGCCATACCTCATAAAAGACAATACACTATTCTTAGACGGTATTCATTCTCAGAGACCAATCTGTGCATTCTGCAGCCTACAAACTCTACTAATATTCCGCGAAAGCTAGTCTGGGGATCTGAGGTACAATTTGGTTTGCGACCAAATTGCAAAATACAAAAGCATATCCGTTGACCTTCAATGGAAATACCAACACAGCAACAGAGTACATTCTCCCTAATGATGTCTCACTCTCTGTACTAAGCTAGTCATACTGAAACATTGCTTCATCTATCAGGCCCAAGAGAGCTGCTGTCATGGTAACCAGACACACTCAGTGTTTGAGAGAGCTGAATATAACACACAGGTCTCTTTAGAGAGCCGAGCTTCATTCAGCTCACTTGCTGTGTGCTCACAAAACGGAACTGCGTGAGTGAGTCTGGATGTTCTGGAAACCTTGACACTCGAATCTGAGATGTCGAATTCTGAATACGACCAGAATCAAACAGACGTGAAAGTGCTTGATTACAGCTTCAAATGCTACTCTTGTCTGAGAACGCATGTGGTCTGCAAAACACAAAGAGGATGTTCTACTCTTAAAGCACTGTGACAACATGTTTTGTTTTTTTACGATTTTAAATGTATTCGAGAATGTTTCCATGCATGCATGATAAGAGCATCGACCAAAATAAATACAAAGGAACGGTACTCATCTAAATGTCAATGGTAGTGTCGCCATGGCTACAGTAGAAAAAAGGATTGCGGTACTGGACCAAGCAACCATAGGCTACTGATTATTAATCACAAACATGAGAAACCATGAAAATACCATTCTACGAATTGAAAACACTACACTCATCTTCAAAGCATGCACGTAACTATGGTAACTGGATCACAAAACCCCGCCCCAAAATCTGATTTTGAATTAGTCTGCTGTAGTGCACCTGTTTAAAAGTTTCCTCACTAGAGTGTCAATCAGAGGTGTTAATTTTCCTGAAGTGCAAAAAGCATTGTGGTGGGTGAAGTATTTTGTATTAGTATTGTTAACAGGAGAGATGCCAGTACATTGACTCAGTCCTGTATTGGCAAAATGTAGGTTGGCAGACATGTTTTTTTCATTAACTCCTGGCAGACATTTGCTTTGGCTCGCTGTAAAAGTATTTCATTGTGTGCTATGATATCATTTCTTAGGGTAGCACCTTACACTTTATTACGGTACAGAACTTGACAAAAACAGCTACATTTACGTTTACATTTAGTCATTTAGCAGATGCTCTTATCCAGAGCGACTTACAGTAAGTACAGGGGCATTCCCCCCGAGGCAAGTAGGGTGAAGTGCCTTGCCCAAGGACACAGTCATTTTTCACAGCCAGGATTTGAACCGGCAACCTTCTGATTACTAGCCCGATTCCCTAACCGCTCAGCGACCTGACTCCCCCTGAACATGTAGCTAATAACTACATGTTGTCCATAGTTTGACAGCTGTGAAACATTAGTTGTTACTCCCAAGCGCTCTGACACACACACACTAAGTTTCTTTTTTGTAACACTCCAGAGTTCCCATGAGACCTTGTGGCTGACTACCTTCAGTGCTGTGCTTCACGTGTGATGAATGTCCATCACAGCTGATAGACTGTGCGAAAGGTTAGGATCCTTTAAAACCACAAACACATTTTACCCTGACTTTATTTAGGGACCAACATACAGGTGTGTAACTGTCTGATCCTGTGAGCACCCCCACCTGTTCCTGCTCTCCTGCTCCCAGCTTCAGGGGGAGATAGCCCCTGGAGGATATCAGCCTGGGGTGTGTGTACTGGTGTGTGTGTGTGTGTGTGTAAGCTGTGATAAGCAGGAGACACATCTACCAGACTTCCTATTTACCTTTACAATTAGTCATTTAGCAGACGCTCTTATCCAGAGCGACTTACAGTAAGTACAGGGACATTCCCACGAGGCAAGTAGGGTGAAGTGCCTTGCCCAAGGACACAACATCATTTGGCACGGCCGGGAATCGAACTGGCAACCTTCAGATTACTAGCCCGATTCCCTAACCGCTCAGCCACCCGACTCCCCTAACCAGGAGAAACATCTACCAGACTTCCAATTTCAATTGGATCTCAATCTACTTCCACAATCACACATAACCTAGTGTTTCTCTCTCTCCTATGCACACAAATGGTCACACAGACACGCACACACACGCACACACAGACACGCACCCAGACACACACACACATACACACCACTCCTCATCTCTCCACGGTTTCCACGGGCGCTTCTTTCCCCTAGCAACTCGTTTGACAGAGTGATCTTAGTGCCCCCTACCTCCAGCCTCACAGGGACTCTGATTCTTTTAATTGAATAGGATTGAATTGCAGTGTCCAAGTACCAGGGAGGGAGAGAGCTGATTGGCTAAACATATCGTGACAGAGTGTGAGGGAGAATGGCCCCTCCTATCGATTTGACTTCTTGTGGTGGTTTTGGACAGGTATGAATCATTCTGTCCTTTTTAATGGACCGGCCCTGCCCACAGATAACGTCTCTCAAAGGCAGAGTTACGTAAGACAGTTAAATGTGATGGATCAAGAATTATGCTTTTGATCTTGCTTCCTGTACCCTTATGACTTATAAGTTACCCCTTTTCTCTGGTTTTGTGTCATGCCTGTTGTTCCTTCGTTAAAATATCTGTTTTTTAAACGGAAATTGAACGTGCAAGCAAGCACACACACGGAGACCAAAATAAATTTCGAGGACACGGACAAATCAAATTCTAATCAACATGGTGTGGAGATCGTCCCTAGACGGAGCTCTGCTCCAGCATTTCAGATGCTAATAAACTATTCCCAAAGCAAACATTCTAGGGGAAAAAATAAACAAAGGAATCATGTTTGATCCAAACATCGATTACACTAAACCAATATTTTGCTGTCAATTCCTACGTGGATACGCCATCAGACTCATTTAACTACTTAAATACTGTTGCTTTGTCTTTAGATCCTTCTAAACAAACTGTATTTGCTCGTTTCCCCAAAACGAGACATTTCCTAACCATCCATATTTAATGAAACGTACATTTCTTTACGGTGATCTTAAAGTATCCGAGCTACTCGGATAACAATGTGCCTGTTCCTATGTGTGTGCCCATGTTGCAGCACTGAAACAATAAAAACACCCAGCACAGCCAGAAACCTTCTGGGTCAGGTGCTGAAGGAGTGTTGTTCATCATAATGGGGATGTCCTAGATGTCAAGGACTGCCTATATTGTACTTAATCCCCTCGCTAGCCGAGTACTCCATCTCCTTGGCAAGGTACTCCACCATCTGATGGATGAGGCTGTTGTCGGGGGGGGGCTGTTGTCGGAGTGTCTTGATTGAAACAGGGCCAAAGGGACTGGAGTTGTTGTCACCATGGCACCCTTAGTGACCAGCCCTCTGGTGAAGAATATGTTACAGAATCCACGAGAATGGATTGGCGCAGTTAAGAGCTAGTTGTTATTGGCTTGTACAACAGATCTTACAAGGACACGTTTTTGAGAGGAGATCCAGATTAGCGTTGTGGGATGGTGTTCTTCCGTCGACGCGCTGCCTTGATGCCGAAATCTTCGCACGATAAGATCTGGAGAAGTCGCTCAGGTTAAGCGTAAACGCCATAAAATTAAAATAAACCCTTTCATCAAAAAATTGTAATTAGATCCTGTTCCAGATCCAGACGTGCAGCAAGAACTTCACATCTTGGCACTGTTGAAAATCCTGGCAGTTCATGTGTTAAATTCAAATTGCTTTGACAAGTAGGAGCTATTCATAGTGGATCCTTTGGTCCACATCAACACAATTAGGGTTGACCCGATCGCCTCAAAGGCAAACACAAGCCAAGTGGATTTTAATCTAGATGAGAGGAGACATCAGCCATAAAAAATGTTTCAAATGAGTAACTGATATTGTAGGCCCTGTATTATAATGTGTTCAGTAAATGGGTTATTGTGAAATAACGTTTGTTT
This sequence comes from Osmerus eperlanus, assembly GCF_963692335.1. Classification (NCBI taxonomy): domain Eukaryota; kingdom Metazoa; phylum Chordata; class Actinopteri; order Osmeriformes; family Osmeridae; genus Osmerus; species Osmerus eperlanus. The sequence goes on from NC_085030.1 coordinate 16,224,654, forward strand.
TCAGGACAGGGGAAGGAGGCTATAGCCTAATTTCTGACCAGCCAATTCCCCAGCCTGTTTAATTTGTCACTGCTTGCTCTAAAATAGTGGGACATCAACATAATTAAACTTGACTTTGGGTACAAATAACATTTGCTCTGGCTTTTTATCACAGAACAATACACACTTGTATGTATGGCAACAAGCAGTCAGGGGATACATCAAATTATCACTCACTGTGACTCAACCATAAAATTGTATATCTTTTGGAGTGTTAAATGGTCTGTTTTGAAATTGGTTCCCAAATGAGGTAGGGTTTATTTTGGATGTGATGAGGAAAAAATACATCAAAAGCTTGAGTGCATGAACACTGATATGCAAACACATGCTCACGTGCTCTCATAAGACACAGCCAGGATGGGATAAAGTAGAGTAGAGTAGAAGACTAGAGAGTATTTCTAATTTCTCTCTCTCTCTCTCTCTCTCTCTCTCTCTCTCTCTCTCTCTCTCTCTCTCATATGTGTATATATGTCCATCTCTCTCACTCACTCTGTATCTCTCTTACTCCAACAGAAACACACAGACTCACGTTGTTCACATCTGTGGACCAGGCATTATGATTAGCCAGATGCATGCATGACTAATGCATTATTCATTGACATGTTACAGCCCTGGCATTGTAGGAATGTATCTATACAGTATGCACATACACCATTAAATATACAGCATGCCAGATATCATAGGAAACACATGATATAGATGTTTCTGACTCTAGCTGTTAGTTTTAATTGTGGGATGATGCTTTTATAAGGTATTCATGGAGTGCATACTGTATATATAATACGTAAAAAGTATTATTTTCCTCTGTGTATGATGCAAGATGCCCCGCCCCATTAAAACGACATCTTCAGGAGCCAAATTTAAACTCCTAATTGGTTGATGTGACTTTAATGGGACTTGCTATAATATCTCTACTCAATGGAGCACTGGGGCTTTCTATTTAGAAAATGAATACATAATAGAAAGCAACGCCTTACAAGTCAGACTGCCATCTGCTGGTTTAAGCCAGAGTCTAACATCCATTCATCAGAGAAGAACTGTCTCCAGGAGGCAAACGTTCACGGGTGAGAAAACAGGAAAGTTTCGAGTTTTGAAAAGACGCATCTGTTTGTGTCTTATTCAAAGTGAGGTGAACTCATACTAAGGATACTAATGGCTGTCGATAATGTGAATTAAGCTCTGATTATTTAAAAATCCATGAATGAAGGCGACTCCGTTTTGTGAACAATCTCTGACATCACACCCCGAAAAACTCTCTTCCTTAGGAACAGTTAATGATTGACAGGGATGTCGCCTTTCCTACTCCATTCCAGCATCATCCCGGTGCATCTGTCTCGCGCACTGGCATTCTCATCACAACACCAGCGAAGGCAATCAATGCAATACCAATCAAATACTCTTCTGATATAGCCGCTCTAAAAGACTCAAAAGGGTATGTCGCTTGGCAACAGCTTAATATAACGTGTAGCAATGGAGATACAAGCCTACAACTGAATTTCATGGATTAGTTTCATCTAACAGACTTATTCCTTATCAAACGAATCGACTAGTCTATCCTATGAAAGGACATACATTTAGCAGTTGTTGAGTGGTTTACATCAGATGACAGATAAAGGACAGTAACGCTAGATGGTGTAATCTTCAAACCCTGAGCGTCTAATTCAGATGATCATCTCCCTGCCCCGAGGGCGACTAGCCTGTTGTGATCTATTTATTCTGAATTGTATAGCACGATCCTATATTTCTCATTAAGACCACTTCCACACTCCAAACCACACAGATTAGATTTAATTAACTACAGTAGTCATGAGCATCGACGAAAAAGGCAATCCGAGGCTACATATTTTAAGACAATTGCGGATTGAGAACAAAGAAAAGTTATTGACAGTAGGTTAGATATATATGTGAAAGGAAATACCTGTAATAGTTTAAAACTTAAGAAATGAGTTAGCTGATAGAAAGGATTTGCTGCTCGACGTTGTTCTCTGTGAAAAGCACAGACGTGACTGTTACTGTGGAAACCAACTTTCCCTTGCCGTTATAAGAGGCCACATAAGCGGAGACGACTGACAGATCTTCAAATCAGCAGGCTATCCATATATAATTGTTTTTGTTCACTTTCTATAGAAATGTTCACTCAAAGAATCGTGAATAATGGTCACGTAAAGAATTGCATCCACCACTCCAAAGTCAGTTAATAATTAGGCTACGGTTTATAATTATTTAACTGTCTCGACAAACCCACCTGGTCGACCACAAATAGGTTCTCCTAAATTACTGAAATTCGTTTGTAACTTACAACAATTTGTGACGGCGAAACTGTTGGCTACTTCCAGATTGTCAATGTGGGGCGTCAGTCTGAATTCGGCGGTGCCAAATTGAACCATTCCTATCCGAAAAGCACTGTACTCCTGATCGGCGCCTCTTGGAAAGAGTCCCCCTGTAACAAACACCAGAGAAAACCTCAACATACTTTGCATCTTTCACACATTTATTTGGTTTGAAAATTAAGTACACTATTTTACACAGTTAAGGCTGCTCACTGTGCAAATATTTGAATTGAAATGAGTAATACATACCAATTTGAACACTGGGAGAACCTCCGAGCGGCATTCCCCTTAAAATTAATAAAAATAAAACCGACAAATTCATAATCTTAGGCATTTACACAGAAAAGGTGTCCACATCCAGCGACAGACCTGGGTATCCTTGTTTCTTCAACAGAAGTCTATTTTAGATTCGACACATGTTGGACACATGCAGGAAAAATGCACTAGTGATTGTTTTCTGCAGGTGGTTATTGTAAAGGGAAGCTTCTGTCACTAGTTCCAGCTGTAAAGGAATGATTAAGAATATGTAGGCTATTGTCTATTCCGCTTTTCCTTCTAGTCGCTTCACTCATGTGAGCCAACACCTCCTTTAACGCACAGGAACACTGCTCGTCTCCGCTCTGCGCGCTGGAGATCCAGCTGGCTTTCAGATCGTTTCAGCATCACCGACAAACGGAGAATGTTAATGAGAAGCGTAAACATACGAAGTAAGCCGAGCGGCGCGTTCCACTTCATTGACTCACGATGTATATGGCTCATAAACAAACAAATACATAGTTTATCAGAAAATTTGATGACATGTGGGGAGAACCTAACCTTTTAAACCTGTTTCATGGCACCGAAATTCCATCATCACCATCTCTCATCGTCATCTCGTGTTACAATGAATTAGCAGCATGGGTTCATAACCCCTTGTGATCCCAAAGGAAATAACAATTAACGAAATGAACTGGCCTTCATGAACAAGCTCTGGCAACGTATATCTCGCAATATATTGAATGATATAGCATGCTGTCAATGGGTTCTAAGTGATTTTCACACCTGTAAAAATAGGTCATGTGTGTCAACGGTTACGCCTGACATGCTGCAGATGGCATTGAATGTGTTTTTGTTTCTTTTACCTACAGCGAAATACCATAAATTCACTCAGATCCTACACCACACATCAAATAAAATCAACTCAATCACAATTGGTTAAAAAACAAGTTATTGTACTTTGTACCACAAAAGTGGACTTAACCCGTACACCTTTCTGAAGGAAGTATTTTGTGTACCATCGATGGGATCCTCCTCCCATTTCAGTGAGATAAACCAAATTACTGTACTCTTTACCGTTGATCGATGGCTGGTTCTCCACGTTTTCATGCATATTAATAGTCTCAAGCAAGGCAGTGACGGTTACTGCCGTTTTAAAGAGGGCCAAGGACGACAGAACTCTCCGGGAAGTCAATAAAAAGAAATGGCGTTCCTGTCGCCCATTTCATGATCTACAGGCCATATCTCAGCCTCCCGAGACATATACATATTAATCAATACACGGTTGGAAGATGTTAGAGTGGTAAAAATGTAATGGGATGAGAGTCTGGAGGGAGCCTGAGATGCAGTCAGTAAAGGCTGATGGAAGCTGCCGTTCAGGACCATGGACAGCGGTTCACGAGCCTTGGTGTTGATGGGAGGATTGGTTGACGTTTGCGTGCACGCACCCTGGTGTTGAAAGGGTTAAGTGGCGCTCATATTTGATTAGTTCCGCGCATTCCATGCACTGCTGCCTTTGAATTATTTCCGCAATCCTAAAGAAGAGATTGTTTTGGTTAATGCTGTGAAGAGTGGAGATGATGCTATAATGTGATTAAGTGTAAATTAAAGTGTAAATGTATAAACAAAACATTGTTAAATCGGGGACATGAATACGGTTGTCCTTTGTTTATATTACAGTGTCTGTTTTTACTAAAACAGAAAACTTAAATGTCAGAAATGTTTTCTTTTTACATTAACATGAAATCTTCAGTTACTCTGTCATGTTTCTCAAATGTTACTATCACGTAAATATCAAGTAAATCATTGACCTTTCATCAACTTCAGTCATTTACTACATTGGACAAATTACACAATCTTATCAAGCAACACAGGGTTAAGATAGCTCCTGCCTACGCTACGCGAACATCAGGAAAAGCAAAAACAAACACGCTCCAAACACAGACATTAACTTCACTGCCAAGGAGGACCCTTACTGGATAACACACCGCAACTTTGATGTTGACATACTTCATGAATATTCATATATTTCTGCTCTAATTGCCGGGCTCTCATCCGTGTCTGTTTGGAGCAACAACTGGCAGATGCATCTCTCTGATTGGTGAGCGGGAGACAGAAAGTTAGATGCGCTATACTCCCCAGCGCTGCTAACCTCCGTAGGGAAATCTAAAGCGTATCTGTGTAGTGACTTTTCTTCTGCTCTTTTGATTTGTAGCTTTGAAACTCGTCTGTAGGTGGCCTTCAAAATTGGTTTGTGGAGACAAAAACTGTCTGCTGCCGGGGTTAACCAGGGACGTTCATAATCAGGACGAGTCAGAGGATAAAGGATGGAGGTTTTGTCACTGTTGAGTAAACATGCAAGGTAATGCACGGTCAGTTGTCCACTGAAAGGAGGTATCTTGCAGTTCTGTGTAATGGGATAGTCAATATCCTGTGGAGTAACTAATGTACTGGGCTCATAGACTCAGGAGACCACTGTTTTGATGTGGATGTTGAATGACCGTTAAGTAGTTTAGACTATTTTATTACTTCTCACTGTAAACCCCCAAAAAGTGTTTACTTGAAACATTTGTGGATACTGATTACATAAAACTATTTAAGTAATCTAATCTCTTACATAATAATACAATATACTTAGTGAATCAATTATTGTATAAATTATGAAGTATTCTGAATGAGAATTTGGGGTTTTACAGTGCAGGTTAACAATATATTCAGTTGGTCTATTAAAAGGTTGCGCAATCAATGTTACAAGAACCGCGAAGTAGCATGAGTGTGTTTACCGTCCGTGTTTACAGTCCATGTCCTCATAACGTGCGACAGGGTGACCGTGTGCACATGCCCAATGTAACAGAAGCAACTACAATTGCAGCAAAAATGCAAGTGAACCTTTTGACTGGCCTCTTTCAGAAACACTGAGTAACACTAGTTTATACTCTGTAACAGACACCTATTTACTGGGAGAACTTCTACAGGCGATGTGAAAGTTTCAGGAAAACCGACAAGTGACACTACAACTGTGAAGTTTCTTGTCCGTGGGATCCAAACCTTTGAATGACTTTAACAGAACAATATCGATGTCAGGCCTTATTTTGCATGAACGTGGAGTTGGAAAGTGCTTGTGGCTTGTTTACTTGAGACTTCACAATCTCAAGTAAGACAGTCAGTTCTCCATTTCTCTATCAAACATAATAATAAAGGTAACAGGGAGAGGAGTCAGTTTTTCTGTGTCAGCTGGCTAATGGAAGGTGCAGACACACCAGCGAGTGAACGGCTCCTTAACCCTTGTGTTATCTTCGGGTCATTCTGACCCATCAGTCATTGTGACCCACCGTCGTATTGCGACAAATTTACCTCATACAAAAACAAAGTGAAGCATTTTCTTTTAACCGTTGGGCTGTCTCAGACCCCCCACATTGCAAAGGTTAAAAGAAAATTATTTTTATTTGTTTTTGTATTGGGTAAAATTGGGTAAACACAACGATGCTTCGTTATGAACCTTTGGGTCATGTGACCCGTGCTGGGTTAAGCACACAACAGTGATGTGACATGAATACACAACTACATGAACCAAAAGAACTTGCTAGGCTGAGCATGTAGTACAAACAGAGCAATTCCCACAAGCCAACCTATCATGGATCAGCAGCAAGGATGGGAGAGATGCAGGGATTGGCTAGTCATACTCACTCAATGAAACTTATTGGTGAAAGACAATCATCAATAAGAGTTAAGTTTGTCTGGAGAGGTGGTTTCGCATGACCTCCTCATACATGGTTGCCGGTTCGATTCCCAGCCGTGAAAAAATTACGTTGTGTCCTTGGGCAAGGCAATTCACCCTACATGCCTCGGGGGGGGGGGGGGGGAATGTCCCTGTACTTACTGTAAGTCGCTCTGGATAAGACCGTCTGCTAAATGACTAAATGTAAATACATAATGTCTGCACTGAACATAGCTGGGTGACACAACAACAATCCTCTGACGGCTAACATCAACGTTGACCACATTATGAAAGCTAACGTTCAACACATCTACTCCAATCTCACAAATGTATGTTTATTTGTCTCGGTGGAAGAGGGCAGAATAGGGTGGCAGGAACGTTTAGGGGAAAGGAACCCTGAGACAGTTAGGGAGGTAACTGGGAGTAGCTTGTGGAGGTTGGAGAAGGTTAACACTGTTTATTAATTGCCTACGTGCGTGATAGTGTCTGCAGCTGTCTGGGTAGGCCCCTCGCTTCTATCTATCTTTCCATCTCCTCAGCCAGACTGCTCTGTATTTTGGATGCAGACAAACTGCCTCATCTTGAAAAAACTTTTGTGTATCCATATCAGTCAATTCCTCTTCCGTGCCGTCTTTCTCATTTCTCCCCTCCCTTCATTCTCTCTCTCTCTCCAACCCCCCCCTCTCTCTCTCCACCCCCCCTCTCTTTCTCTCCTACCCCCCCCCCTCTCTCTCTCTCTCCAACCGCCCCTCTCTCTCTCTCTCCAACCCCCCCTCTCTCTCTCCAACCCCCCCCTCTCTTTCTCTCCAACCCCCCCCCTCTCTCTCTCTCTCCAACCCCCCCTCTCTCCAACCCCCCCCTCTCCAACCCCCCCTCTCTCTCTCTCTCCAACACCCTCCCCCTCTCTCTCTCCAACCCCCCCTCCCTCTCTCTCTCTCCAACCCCCCCTCCCTCTCTCTCTCTCCAACCCCCCCCTCTCTCTCCAACCCTAACCTCTCTCTCTCTCTCCAACCCCCCCTCTCTCTCTCCAACCCCCCCCCTCTCATTCTCTCCAACCCCCCCCCCTCTCTCTCTCTCCAACCCCCCCTCTCTCTCTCCAACCCCCCCACCCACCCTCTCTCTCTCCAACCCCCCCCCTCTCTCTCTCTCCAACCCCCCCTCTCTCTCTCCAACCCCCCCCTCTCTCTCTCCAACCCCCCCTCTCTCTCTCCAACACCCTCCCTCTCTCTCTCTCCAACCCCCCCTCCCTCTCTCTCTCTCCAACCCCCCCTCCCTCTCTCTCTCTCCAACCCCCCCCTCTCTCTCTTTTCTCTCTCTGTCCTCCGTCCTCCTCTTCTTCTGCCGTTCTGTTTTCACAAGTTCAAGTTGAACTAACGAACGATGGCAAACTGGAGAGTCACGGCCGCTTTGACGATTTGCTCGGCCTGCCTGGCTCAGCCACAGAGCTGAGCCGTCCACGACCCAGTTCACTGACAGGAAATCACACCCACCTCACTTCCTCCACGCCCCCCCCTCCCCGCCCCCCATCAGTCACCCCACATCCAAGTCTTTGGCTCACGCAACTTCCTGTTTCTCTCTCCAGGAAACAGACAGTGCGTAAATCCTCAACACCCACTGATGAAGACAACTTCTTCTGTGGTCCTCTGTGCTGTCAGGGCTCTGGATTAGGCGTGTGAGCAGAGGGCCTGTGACAATATCAGACGTGAGAACATCTCGTTTAGCTGACCCGCTGTCAGGTTGGTCGCCTAGTGATCTGGCTGTTCAGCCCGGGAAGAGGTCAGTTTGGATTAGAAGGCCGTCTGTGTGATATAGGTTACAGAGCGGTCGTACCAGCAGGGTGCAGAGGAGTGGAAGGGAAGCCCCAAGAGGCAGAGAGGCAGAGAGGCTGGATCAGCGACCAGAATGAAAGTTCCAGAGGCATTTATGTGGAGTCAGGTGGCTGAGTGGTGAGGGAATCGGGCTAGTCATCAGAAGGATGCCGGTTCGATTCTCTGCCGTGCCAAATGACGTTGTGTCTTTGGGCAAGGCACTTCATCCTACTTGCCTAGGGGGAATGTCCTTGTACTTACTGTAAGTCGCTCTGGATAAGAGCGTCTGCTAAATGACTAAATGTAAATTTATGGGCCCTATCCATCCTTTACATTGTCTTTCATAAAACAACATTGTATTGTATACTACATTTTACAACAAAAAATCCAGCGCTGAATCTTAAATGAGACAAGAAGAACAAACTTGATCATTGTGAATTAATTTACCTTTCTAAGCCATTGTGATTTCAATACAAAGACATGCCTCTAGAGGGCGCTGCAGAGCACAGTGGTACTCTGCATGTTCGTCGAAATGACATTGAAGAAAACACCCAGAGTTTCGGCAAATGGATATTACTCTCTGGTTTTAGCGATATTTCTGTGCGGTGTCGGTATTCGTGGATGTCTACATTCAGATTCAAGGCTCGTCTAAGAAACTCAAAGCTGGTTGTCCTCAATGAGTATTTGACAAATCTTCACCATAATGTCTGTTACCATGACAGCTGCAGTGACAGTGGCCTTGGCTCTTATTGGCTTGATCAGTGGGCACATATTTAAAGCATGCTGTCTAACCTATAAAAATTCAGTAGCCAAAATTAACATAACCTGAATGATATTCAAGTCATTTTTATATTATTTTATTTGCACGTAATCGAAACCTCTGCAGTTCCCTCTGCATCACTGTTGCATATATGCACATGTGCTTGTCACGAGATGATCTATCTCGGTTCGTTAAAGTCATGGTGGATTTCATATGAGGAGTCTTGCAATGCTACTCAGAGGTCAATATCCCAACATATTTTCCATTAATAATTACGCAGCGGTTTGAAGGGATTAGCCAAGGGTCAGAGCACCTGGAGGGGACATCTGTGTGCTTCCAGCCCAGGTTCCACGTTCATCAGCCAATGACGCACCAGCAATGGTGGACACACTGGATATTTTTCCAATTACGAGTTCAGTCATAGTTATTTCCCGCAGGATTGTATTTACGGACCTAAATTAGTGGTGATGCAGCTAAATGGGGTGAGGAAATGTGCACACCTTGTGCTGGGTGTTTTGTTGAATCTAAAAAGAGAGAAACGTCTTTAAATATATATCTGCTTGAACTTTCAGGTTTAGTGACACGAGGGCTATCAGAGGCCACACACAGTGAGACGACAATAAACAGCACAAACACATTTCTATGCCAGCAATTTGATTGTTTAATTGTTTGTAAACTTCACATATACATGGTCAGCTTGTGGCCCATTTACACATGATGATGGAAGTGGAACAGGAAGTGAAAGATGGTAAAAAGTTACAATAGATGGAGTGGCAGTGTCATTCGACCATCTGAACTAGAATACGGTGCTATACGGTGTCACATTATCCACTAGAATCCCATACAGAAAATACCAAGAGTAACAAACTCTTATAGTTACAATAGAACATATTTATAATCATATCTATATATGTTTATATTTATATACTGTTTTTACTGTATACCATTTTTCAACATGCAAAGATTTTACAATGTTACACTTTGGGCCGGAATTCAACCGGAACCCAAACTCTCACCTCTTAATGAGAACGTGAGTTTTCTCTCTCGTGATTTTTTTTGATTCATTTAATTTTTGTGGATTCATTTCTACACCCTTCATCACAGGAATCACTCCAGTGATGCTTCATCACTATTTCAAGTCCCAATATATCATGAGTACAACTAGATCATTAAGTAAAGCATGGAAGGGGGTGGGGGTCATTGACCGAAACACAAGATTACATTTACATTTATGCATTTAGCAGACGCTTTTATCCAAAGCGACTTCCAAGAGAGAGCTTTACAAAAGAGCATAGGTGACTGATCATAACAACGAGATAGCCCAAACATTGCGAGCAGCCAAAACATGAAGCATACATTGTGGAAAACCAAATAAGTGCCAAAGGGAAGAACCATAAGAGCATGCAGTTAAACAAGTTACAATTGAACAACATGAAACTCCCCACAAGAGTGCAAGAGTGTACCTGTAGAAAAAACAATCAACAGTAAAATATTTCACAGCGAGTACAAGAATTTGAAACTGTTACAACTAACCAACAAGAGCAACAAGTCTCTCAATACGAGTCATTGTGATCCTGGAGGGAACATCAGGTCCAGCCAAGATTATCACAAGTACACGGACCAATAGATGACGTTGAAGAAGAGGAAGGTGAAGGGGAAGAGGGCGCGGGCATAGAGGTCCACCCGCTTGGCAGCCGAGGGGATGACGGGCTTCGAAGGAGGCGGCTTCTTGTTGTGCTTCCCTTGCAACCTCCCCAGCGCGCCGGACAGGTCGATGGGCTTCCCGTAGCAGTCAAAGTTAGAGAGCTCGAAGTCCCTGGGCAAGGAGCCCACAATGCTGAAGTCGTTGGTGCGGAGGTCCGACTTGGAGGTGCAGACTTTCTTGCACCTCGTCTCCGCCACCTGGAGGAGGAAGAGGACGAAGAGGAGGAAGAGGAGGGTAGGTGAACGACGTTGACCAGAACCTCTTCCTCTCAGTTACTCTCCCTACCAACCCCAGGAAAGCCTTGACATCCTGGACAAACACTCGCCGTTGCTAGGTACCCTTCTTATTGAAGGCATAACGTGACACATCAGGGATTCGACCCCAGGAACAGCGTGGTGTTACTGCTGTACCTCTCTGGATCGGATCCCTCCTAGATGTCCAGTCTGGGACTCCTCCTGGCACTTTACTGCAGTCATACATCTCAGCGACAGATGCAACAGGAGAGCTGGCACTAGTTTCCCATCCATTTAATCTTTCCCTCCCTGCAGATGGCGAGCACATCAGACACAGAGCTGGGAGGTTCGAGCGATGCCTCCGAGGCGCTTGTAAAGATACACTGATGCGAGAAGGAAAACGGGACCAACGTCCTTTTCTGTTCCTGTCATCCTCTGTGACTCACATCCATAAAAGAAGCCATTAAAAAGGTTTGAGGACCTCAAAACGCCATCCCAAATCACCTAGCCCCCATAACTGGGAGTCAGGTGGCTGAGCGGTGAGGGAATCGGGCTGGTAATCCGAAGGTTGCCAGTTCGATTCCCGGTCATGCCAACTGACGTTGTGTCCTTGGGCAAGGCATTTCACCCTACTTGCCTCGGGGGGAATGTCCCTGTACTTACTGTAAGTCGCTCTGGATAAGAGCGTCTGCTAAATGACTAAATGTAAATGTAACTGGGAAAGAAAAAGACCTGGGCTCATCATCAAAGGAACTATGGAAGCAAAAAAAACGTAACAAAAAAATGCGTGTGACTTGTCTTTGTTCCTTTACCTCCAACCCTTCTAAAATCTCCCCCAACCTCCACTTTCCAGAGACGCCTGTCTCAGCAAGACGAAGGCAACTTGTGATTAATGAGGATGTTTCAGCGAACCTTTCAAGACTGTGCGGTTTGAGAGTTGAGCCCTCAGTGGCTCCACGCTACATGCCTCGCGTGTGAAGCCATTGTGGCTCAGTGGGTTTGCTTTCCAGACGGCGTCACGCTTCAAACATCTGAGTCTTGACGTGCGGCAGGTTCATTTCTCCAGCATTTGATCTCGCCAGTGAAGGATGTTTGACTGATGCTGGACTGGCAGACCACATGGAAAGAATTCCTGTAGGAATATTCTCCACATCAACCGGAGATATTTTTGACAGGACCTACGATAAACCGTTGTGACACATATTTTTCACTTCCATGAGCATATCTAGGATCAGTGTCAGGCATTCTTAGGCCTGGAGAAAAGGCTTTTAAAGTGTTTGTTTTGTATGACACAAGTGTTTGGGTTTGGCTAATGAACTTATTTTAAGGAAGCATTTTTGTTAGTTATGCATCTTTAACTTCATGAAATAATTTGATTTACGCAACTATTACATATCCCTGACGTTGCTCACATATGTGACCCGCACACCCAGAATTTCATCTCAATTGGACAAAAGAAAGAAAGAAAAAGGGCAGGGTGATTGCAAAGTTACTCGACCAAAACCAATAGTGGACATAAATGAATTGCTGGGTGTCAGGAATTTAAATGATTAAATTTAATGGCCTGTGGACCAGATGGCTAATAATTAGTGCATGTGCCTTGTCATCACAATCTACTCTACTGATCTGTTGCATTGCTCTCATATAATGCTGCAGATATACTATACAACAATGGAGTCTAACAAGTACTATATATCATGGAGCTTTTCCAATCCCCTCCTCAAGGTCTAAAGAGCAGATTAAGATCGAATTGCGCAGTTGCACTAAAGTCATTAAGGTCATTAAAGCTCAATTAGTTTGATTTGTTTTGACATGAAAACATATTTGCTATCTAAGGACAAATGTAATATTCTCGAAAGCCACTCCAGTCTTAACTAACATCCACTGTAAATTAATGTCCATCAAGTTTACAATTGAAAGACATTTAGGCCGTTTTGTAACCTGATTGATCTGAGTGTCAGGAGGTGGTGCAGGAGATTATACCAATTATTAATGATTGGATCTCCCTATTTTGCATTTAGATTGCATCTACTTTCAGCAATCAAATCATGTCAATGGATCTGAGCAAGATGAACCATTTGTCATTCAGTTAAGTGTGAGGACGAGATGTCTAAAATCACACACACACACACACACACACACACACACACACACACACACACATACACACACACACACACATATAAACGCACATACATATGTACACATAACCATTTCATAAATGACCCCAAAAGACCCCAAGATAAACCAATGCAATTTATGAAGTAATTTCAAGATTTGGTTTTCACAAACAAACACACACACACACCTGCAGCGTGCTGACGTGCACACACACACACACAGACACACACACCTGCAGCGTGCTGACGTGCACACACACAGATACACACACACATCTGCAGCGTGCTGACGTGCACACACACACACCTGCAGCGTGCTGACGTGCACACACACACAGATACACACACACACCTGCAGCGTGCTGACGTGCATGGGCGTCCCTCCGGTTCCGTTGACGGTGTTGTTCTTGCCGGGCGTCTTCCCCTCCGCCTTCTCCTTGGACGCCATATTGGCCTTCTCGGCCGCGATGCGCTTGGGGCTGTTGAGCATCACCTGCACCACAGCATACTCCACCAGGGAGGCGAAGCCGAACAGAAGGCAGGCGATCAGCCAGATGTCGATGGCCTTCACGTAGGACACCTTGGGCAGCTCAGAGGCCAGGGAGGTGCACTCGGAGGAGAGCGAGAGCACAGACAGGATCCCTGGATGAGCAGAGAGCCGGACAACCTTGTCAGGGCAAGGTCAGGGAGGGAGGCTGGACCTGAGCTGCTGCTGTGAGGAGGATCTCTGCGTCCCTTCGGGGTGGACGTCTGATCTGACATCTACAGTACTTTATGTGCCTCGAAGTTTAGCTTAAAGTTTTAATTTTTAAACCTAATTGATTTATGTTGGTGGTAGCTAAGCCGGACAGCTGAAAACTACAATGATCTTCAATACAATACAATTTCCGAATGTTTGTTTGCCTCAGCCCAAGACGGTGTACAGTACAATACCTGCTTGTTCCAATATGTAACTCACTCGCTGTTTAGAACATTGTAACTATTATATAGCTGTCGAAGAATTACATAAATGGGGTTGTTGAACAGATAAATTATGATAGAAATCATCACAATCACTGCTGCAGGACTTAAAACAAAAGACTAATTACAAACTCCATGAATCCTGTTTTACCTTTCCCGTTGTAGTGCTAATGTGAGTTCACCTGTGGTCCGATAATAGACTGCTTTCACAGTTTTTTCCGGGAACAAACAATTAATCTAGGCCGTTATATAAAAGACTCTGAATGTGCTGTAAAGATGATTACCCAGCCCTGACCTGTTTTATAAACCACAAAGAAGGTGTTGTTTCTGTTTGGGGAGCTGATAGCTGATACAACGTTGCCCCTCAACGACAATTTTTCCAGTGGGGACAAAACAAGAGTTAGCCTCTGATCTCCACAAGCACTGACCTACACCGAGCCTCGCAATATGTCAGGCTCAAAACAAACCTGACAATAAGAATAACACCAACAACACAAACAGACAAACACATGCTACACACACACACACAAACATCTGTGCAACGAAATCCAATGAGCACACACTGTGAGAATGACTGACCTGCGATGATCCCATTTACTGGGGTGTCATGAGGTCGCCCTCTACAGCAGATGGAGGGATGGGATGGAAGTGATGATGAACGACTGGAGGGGAGACAGGAAGAGGGAGGTGGGAGGAAGTGAGGTGAGGGGAACAACAATGGCTGGTCTGCTTCAAGCCACAATCATGAGATTCTCTGCGGTCACAGGGGCGAGGAAAACCCACAAGATGTTCTCCCAACTGACAACATGACCTGAGGGGGACAATACGTCTCCCACCGGTGGGGAGGAGGTCTTAGGAGCTATTTCATTGGCGGTGGTTTTCAATCCTGGTCCTCATGCCTCCTGTACTGCATGTTGTAGATGTTTCCCTGCTCCAACACACCTGATTCAAATGACTGGGTCGTTATCAAGCTCTGCAGAAGCCTGATAACAACTCATTCATTTGAATCAGGTGTGTTGGAGCAGGGAAACATCCAGAACATGCTGGTCAGGGGAACACGAGGACCAGGATTGAGAACCACAGCTTTATGGTGACAGAGACTAGGGTGAGAACAACAATCACTGGACATTAGCTCAGATTTCGACGTCTTAGACAACACGATCATGCAGTCAACTGTTAACAGGAAATGCTGACATTTTAATGCCAGGTGGTGTTTAGTGTATGGTGAGTGTGGTGGAGGTACCCAGAGGAACCCGGGCGGCGCTGGCATCGGGATTGATCCAGAAGGAGAGCCAGGACAGGACCACGATGAGGAGAGTGGGCGCGTACACGCCCATCATGTAGAAACCCACCTGGCGCCTCAGGGTAAAGATCACCTCCACGCACGTGTAATAACCTGGAGCACAACACACGAGAACAAACACAAATACGTATTAGGTTTATTCATTGCCGTCTCCACTATCCTAACTATCTCTCCACTATCAACTAGGTCTCCATGTTCTTAACTAGAAGCAGAGCAGGCAGGGCCAGGCCCCCGACACCCCTCACTTTTTCTGAACACTATTTAAAGGCCTTTATGTGTTACCGTGGTATCTTAGATCTCAGGTCTTCAACCTTGTGATTCCCTCTCCTAAGCTCTCCTTTGATGAACTGTATCACCCTATGTGTGTAACCTTTTCCCCCCAAAAATGTGGTACTTTATTTTCCACTCACAACACTACACTAACAGTTTCTAGTTTATTTGAACTTTAAAAAAATATATATATATTAACCTTTTTTCCCCAAATATTGGGGATTTTTTTTTTTGCATCAGGTCTGTTTCTAAAGCACCTTAGTGTAGTTTTATCACGTTCAAATACTTTTACGGTTCATTTATGAAACACATTGCTGAGTTTTACATGGATTCTCTACAACACAAAAGTGTGAGAACGTTTTCTTACCAACGAAACAAGCGTACATTTAACAACATACAAAAACAATTTTCCCCTGTGCTAAAAAGGTTTTTGAATTGCTGCGTTGAAATCCTAATGAAGAACCTTCCTTTTCTGAGTGTTTTGAGAGATGTCAACATTCCTACTCACTGGGAATAATTAATGACCTGATGAAAGGCAGTGTACCGTACCTTGTCAGCCAAACTCATGAGAATCATTCTTTTGGAAAATCTTTATCAAGCCACTGAATCCAATGGCCCAAAATGTCTCTGATTTCAAGGTGATTGTTTTACGAATGCAATCAGATTTCAAGAAGCAAGTACTCCTATTGCATTAAGATAGACATACTGTAATGTACGCCCATTCCCTCTGACACTCTGCTCATGACAATAATCTAACCCTGACCTTAAGCTAAAGCACTGTATACATGCCCAACAACTGCATGAAAATACAGGCTGATACTGTACGTGCACAAATACACTTATAGATGGCACCTTGTCTCTCATGCATAGTTGGAAGACATTGAGGAGCATACCTGTTCCTTCATAGAACTTGGTGCAGTTCCCGTATTCGATGTCCTCCTGTTTGATATCAAACTGAGGCAGGGCGATCTCCTCCATCTGGACTGGGTCTCCAGTCTCCCACATGAACCGCAGGTCATCTGTGGTGTAGCCAACTGCAGGCACACACACACACCACACCCCATACACATACATTATACACACATGCATCATACACACACATGCACATACATCATGCACACGTCATGATGTATGTCAAACACGTGAAAACATCAGGATGTTTTGGGGGCATACTGATATATTTAGGGTTTTGGGTCACACCTCTTTACCAGGCCTGCAAAAAGTTTAGGGGTAAAAAAAGTGAGAACGATACGGCAAACCCCCGACCCTCTAGGGGGGGCCGGGGGTATGCTACCCCGGAAGAACATTTCTTAAATTTAAAAAGTTAAACTATCAATCTAGTGCACTTTGAGAGCAACATTAAGAGGCTAGATCAATGTAGAAAACCTCTCCCCACCCTGTCCCTGATTGGCTTTGAGGTTTAGGTATTAGGAGTGACGATTGGTTCCAGAGCCAGTTGTAAAGACGGGTAAAATGTTGTGTTGTGTTGGCCAAGGCCACGACCCCCCCCCCTCCCCCCCCCCAAAAAAATAAAATGTTCTCATCGGATCTGAACAAATCATGTAGATAACCCATTTTGGTTTTAAAAAGGTGAGTCTCACCTAAACGTGAGGAGTTTGCATGCCTGCTTTACTTTGCATCAACTTTCCTCCATAAATAAGATGCTACACCAGGACTCATGCTCATATTCTTGTCTGCCTTCGCAGACCGACAAATATGCAGATAGATTCTTCCTCCCAGACACCCTCAGAAAACGTTAGTTCCTTAACAGCTTGAAGAAAACCTTTCGAGGCAAACCAAACTGGAAATAACTGAAAATAGATCATACACATTTACATAAATATATATCTCACTTGACTTTACAGCGATATGATAATGTGGAGGATGTGTCATCCTTAGTTTAGGCTCTGGAGATTACTCACAGCTCTCCAGCTGCATTTTACAGCGCTGGGTGTCCATGGGAAACAGAGCGAGGTCCAGGGGGCACGATAGAGTTACTGACAACCTGGAGACAAACAAAGTCATTACACCACCATATTCAAGTAAAAGGGTGAAACTTGCATCAATTTTGCATCATAAATTACTAAATTTGCAGGCTATAACTTGTAGACTAGCCCTTTGAGCTGTTAAGATATTGTAAACTTCAACAAAAGGGTTAGGATTGTAGATTTGTAATGTTGTGTGAGGTTGCTGCATGTGAAAATCTAGTAGTTAATGGTGCTCTTACAAGCATATATTTTAAAATATCATCAAATGAAACGCTGAAATGATTCAGCAGAATTATTGTCCGTATTTCATCCTGTCAGAATACAAAAGACACTGAATGATTGAAAAGATAGTCCCTTTTACACAAAAAAAAACAGCCGCTTCTGTGCTCTTGGCATGAATTCTTAACGTGCTTCCTTCATTGTGCATGAGCAGAGTTGCATATTTATTTCCATCCTCTTTCATTTGCACATGAAAGCTTTTATTTTAGCTGCCTATGACAAGTGCAGATGCACTGATAGGTGAACAGTAGCTCACACTGCCTCCCGATGAAATGAACCAAAGAACACATAAACAGGAGGAAAGACTCAAGGCTTTAACACAGAAAAACAGACGTTGCGTCACATACGGGACGGAACAAGCTTCAAAGCAAGTTCCTGTGAGTAAGAAGCTCAAACTAGCCATCTTCTGAAGGAGTGGCTGACATGCTTGATTGACATGTTTGATTCCCCAAGAGGTTTGACACCAACGAGAACCCGTGAAAGAGTGAGTTCCAAATATTTCCAACAACGGTCCCCACAGCGTAAGTTATTTTTTCCGAAAAGGTAGCTAGCTATCGTTAGCTGCCGGGCTAAGTTACCTAGAATTACGCTCGAAGCAATGCTACAACCATGATAATGTGATAGCCTTCTATTGGTACATTCTGAAGCCATACTAAATCGTTTATAGCGTAGTTTTTGTCTATCGGATAATATTCGAATATTCGCATGTTGTCACATGATTTGCCCTGTGGCGCCCACTTTCGAACGCTCACATATTTGTGACGCTACTAGGTCAGGAGGCGTGAATTAGCTGGTGACTCATTTCTGTAATCTCCAAATTAGCGTTAGGCTATGTGCGCAATTTTGCCTTGTCATCCTTGTATACATGCTTATGTTCACGGACTTAAGTTATGGATGTTGTAAACACGGTATTTTCAGATCAGTTTGATAAATGCTTAAGTCAATAGATGTACTGGATCATATTGCTAAATCTCGACTACTAAGCCTGCCAAGCAGCTTTTGAGAAGAGGTTTTAGAACGCACTCCCTATGGTCCTAGCAAGCCTCACTCAATCACTGCGCTTACAAATGGAAATTGGAAAATGGAGATGTATGCGATTTTTGCATTGAGACAATAATGTAATTTCTGTGTATAGTCATTTCTGTGGAAGGATTTCTGGAAGCCAGTAAAAATTAGAAGATGAAAAACAGTACACGATAGTGCCAGTAAATCAAACTGTAAAACAGCTTTTAGTTTTGATGAAGTGTAGTGATTTCCATTAGCCCTCATAATTATGTTAAAGCACTAAACTAAGTCGTATTTGTCATAACTTTACATACATCAAAGCATTGCAGTTAGTTCGCTGTTCACAAAAATAGAAGGAAATGTATTTCTGTAAGACTAAACAATCTTCTGGAAGGTGCCAGTTAGTTTGTACAGCTCACAGTCAATGTATGTACGGAATTCACATGTTGGTCGAATAAAGTCACAATACACACATCCATTCCTACCTGTGGGGTGGATGTGTTCAGATGTGTTCGGATGTGTTCTCTTACCTCATGCTGATCAGAACATCTCCGTTACGGAAGATGAACAGCAGAATGTTCTCCTGGGTGACTTCGTGGAAGTTCGCACTTTTCTCGTTGGCGAAGAACAGATCTGGCTTCCAGAGGCATTTAAACATCTTGGGATCGACGGTGAGCGATTCAGACTTGAAGTCCTGAGGAAGTCTGAGCCTGGGGTCGTTCCATCGCTGACGCAGGAAGATATTCACCCTGTAATCCTGTTTGATGGACACAAAATATCAAGACACCACTGGGCATCAACCTAGATCTATGCTGTTGTTATGAAACGTTGTCATGGTGACATATATAATACATAATGTAGGCATATCTGAGGTCAAATGCACAAGGGCAAATATTATGGTGAGGTTTACATTTAGACATTTACATTTAGTCATTTAGCAGACACTCTTATCCAAAGCGACTTACAGTAAGTACAGGGACATTCTCCCCGAGGCAAGTAGGGTGAAGTGCCTTGCCCAAGGACACAATGTCATTTTTCACGGCTGGGAATCGAACCAACAACCTTCTGATTAATAGCCTGACTCTCTAACCGCACAGCCATCTGACTCAACTGACTCCCTGAGGTTTAATGTTATTTCTGTAGTCTCCTATGTACCATCATGATTCAAAGTCGCCTTTATACACAAAGTCCTTTCAGCCAACAAGCTGGCCTCTTTCCAGACAACGTAGATCCCAGATCATACTTTCCATCATGAAAGCAGCAAGCTGCTTCTCAAAGCTGTTTCAACATTGAAGCTTCGTCAAAATCCAATCAAGATGCCATTCCACAGCTGCAGAAAGCTGCTGTTGTTTGTGTTCGGAGCAATCAACACAGTGAACACATGGGAAGGGGTTGGAGGGCCAGCAGGGTCAAAGGTTATCAACACAGGGACAAATGATCCGGCTAAAAGCTTGTTAGAGGCGTATTAGATGGGCTTTGTTTGGTTCTGCTGGTGAGAACATATCACTCACTGACTGACAGCTGGCATGATGTGTTATGTCTCCACTGAAGGTATATATATTTATCAAAATGGGGAAACAGGTGTAGGGAGGGACTATTAGGGCGAAACTTGAAGATGGATTACACGTCAAATACCACATCTACCAAAATACCAGCTGTGTGTATGTGAACGTATGCCTATTGTGAAAAAAACTTTCAGTGAAAAGAAATGTAATATCATTACATAGAACATCAATGCTTCATGAGGAAATCTTATTTCATAAAACATGAATGTTGCTGACATAATGCTATGTCGACCCTTCCGACATTTACAAGATACTACTTTGTCTTTTATCCTCAAAAAAAAGAAGCTATTTTGTTAATCACAATTCCCCACATTGTTTTAGTGAATGGAACTGTGGGCTATTTGTGGCACGGCAAATGCAGAGCAAACTGAACACATCCAAGGGATGTGTTCAGGGAGTTAAGGGAGTTAAGGGAGTCAGGTGGCTGAGCGGTGAGGGAATCGGGCTAGTAATCCAAAGGTTGCCAGTTCGATTCCCGGTCATGCCAGCTGACGTTGTGTCCTTGGGCAAGGCACTTCACCCTACTTGTACTTACTGTAAGTCGCTCTGGATAAGAGCGTCTGCTAAATGACTAAATGTAAATGTAAATCCACCGAGAGTAATCAAAGAGGAAAAACTCTACTGGAGAGGCACTATAAATCATTCTGGGGTTTATTGCACCCTGCATCATCAAATTAGTCATCCTCTCAGGGAGAATGCACTCATAAAGGGAAAATGGATGTGTTAACTGCAGTCGACGCACAGCAGCGACAAGCATTTAGGCGAGGTGTAAATGACCAGCAAGAATTTCCTGAGATCAGAAGCCCTGGAGAGTGATACATCGAGAGGGAGATGACCAGCTGTATCTGTCGGCCTCCCTTCCTAACTCATTTGGACTCTGTCACTGAAACACACTCCTCTCTCCAGGACAGCAGAAGTGAAAGGAAAGGATGCAATTAGTAAAGAAGGATGAGTTTCCAGCTGTTTAACACCTCGCTCTCTTCTCTAACTGTCTTTCTCCATCTCTGTACAGTCCTCTCTCTCCTTTGTTTCCATATCTGTTTCGCTCACAGCAGACAGGAAGAAGGGTTTTTATCTTGGTTTGCACTGTTGCTGCCATTCTGTGTGTGACATATATCATCTCAATCGTTCCAGGTGTGAAATTCCCATCTAGCCAGCGTTAAGTGCTAAGGCTCTGCAGACACACAGCACTGATCTTCGGCCAAGAGAAATATCTTCAGCAGAAAACGATCGTCTTTCCAGGATACAGGATTCAAGGCATCTGTGTAGATGCCACTACCCTTAAAGATCTGACAGACACAAGAACTGGAAATTTCAGCTGAATTTTCACTACAACACCTGCTTAAGGGTACTGAGACAACTGCCAGTTTCGTCAGGAAGCATCTTACCTACAAACATCTTAATCAAATTGTATTTGCGTAGCCCTTTAGACAAGGAATTTTACAGAGGGCTTCTCAGATGCCCACAGATCAGCTCCTATAACCAACCTAAACCCTCAAAGAAGACAAGGAAAACGTTTAGAAAATACTCTCAAAGAGAAAATGTTAGAAAGCTGGGAGGAGATATTACATGAGGGATCCCTTCCTCCAGAGACAGTTGGTGATGCAGACAGGTTCAAACCACAGGCTGGAGACAGTTATGCAATATATGCTTCATGATTTAAATAGTATGTAGTTCATTCTTTTGGAATGATCAGTATAGTATAGAGTTAATGTTGTATGCAAATGTGAATTTGTCAAATTATATCCAGGCATTTAAAAAACTATTTACATGCTCTCAGACAGGCTTTTCCTAGTATTTATGAATCACTGTAGTCAGAAAGGCTGTTCAAAATTCAGGGGAGACAACGTTTATTGGAAAATTAATCCCAAAGGCTTTCAATTCATAACAAGGGCTAGACAGTTAACACAACGCACGTTGCATCCTCAAATGATAGAAAAAGAATGAGAAAGTTTCTTATAAAACATTTCAACAGCGTACTCATTGTCTCTTAAGTGATCCAGGGTCAAATCAGCACGTCCTTGAGTTTAATCTATTCATTAGCAATGGAAAAGCACTTCTAGCAGCAATTAAGACATCAGATAAATGAGCCATGAAACCTCTAGTCTCCATAAATCTCCACCGCTAAAATTATCTTGTGCATTCTGAAATACATTCCCTCAAATCTGTAGGGAAAATATTGCCCCGAAATATAATATTCCTGATAATGTTTTCCCTTAACTAATGCGGATGAAAGACAGAGCTAGGGTGAAGATGGCTGTAAGAGCACTTTGATGGTGGTTCTAGTGCTTTGAGGCAAGAAAGGCGCATTACAAATAAAAGGTATTATTATTTATTAGACAATCTGATCATGGGTGTCTCACCATGGTGGTTTCCTGGATCGACCCAAAGCTGTTGATGAAAATGTTCACTTTGTCTTCAACAGGAATGCCTGGAAACCAAACAGAAAAACATAATCAGAAACTGGCAGTTAGCACATACTGTACCGTAGGTCCTACAGGAGCTATGATACACGTAATAATGTATATTTCAGTAAATCTGCAAACCTACACACACCATATCAAGATCTCCATATTCACCTTAACGGAGAACATTTACATCTTGTGATTATCATAAAATACGCCAAAACACACAGGAATTCTGTGTGTTCTGATCGAGCCAGAATAAAGATATTACAGGACCACTGGTGGTGTTACTTTCAAACGCAGCCACAAAAGCAGGTTGTGATTTAATGGCCCAGGCGTGCAGTTGCAGAAGGAACAGCTTCAAATCAAATTTGGGAGATTACAACTTTGAAGTTAATGGAAGTCAAGAGCTTTCATCTAGCCTCGATATGAAGACCAGATGTGAGTCTGCAGAGGGGAGAATAGCAGGCAGCCGTACAGCGCAAAACCCCAGAGAGCCGTATCAAGCTTGGTGCCAGCGTGTGAAGATGGACCCCAAGACCACCACAGACTGTTAAGATCATCAGGTCTCCATGGAAACGCTTCGAATGGGAGTGCGGAATGTGTTACGACACCTGGCAACAGGGAAACATTCTCAGAATGTTCTGTGCGTTCTACGTGACGCACCGAAAGAGAGGATACTGTAGATACCTGCTAGGGTCTGTACAGTAAACGATGCACGCGAGTTCTAAAGCTTAATTTATACTTCGGTCGCGGACACTTTTGAAATGGTCGCCGACGAAAAAAAAAAAGTGTCGCTCAGGCAGCTGCATTTATACTTCGGCAAACAGTCGCCTGTGCTCAAGGTTCGCGTGACGTAAACAGAATCATTTTACCGTTACATTCATAGCTATGGTTACATTGTTAACGCTTTGTAGCCTAGGTGATCAATCGGAGAAACTGACCATTTTAATTTTTCACTATGTGACGACATCAGCGCCAGTAGAAATTTCTCCTGGTAGGCGACACTTCTAAGCGACGGTTAAAAGTGTCGACCGAGACGTCATTTCTGTCGGCGACCTTTTCAAAAGTGTCTGCGACATAAGTATAAATTGGGCTTAAGGGCGCATGCGATTCAGCATGATGGACTCTTGATCTGAGTTGAAACTGTCATGATCTCATGTTTAAGATGTGATTTAGAATGTTTGGGGTCAGAACACAGGCCTTGCATTATGGCGGATTCCATGTAAATCACCCAAAGGCAGTGGTAAGCCTTTAATCGAAAACTTTGAAATGGTTATATATGAACTAGAACAAATTGTCTGAAAACATTTGAGCCTTTCAGGTAACTTACCCAACTGAACAGTGTGTAGAACCCACACACTGAAATAGATAGTGGGGGGAGAAATGATGGAAGGTTGGATTAAATTAGTACAGTAAGCAGAGAGGGAGAGGGAGAGAGAAAGACAGAAGCTGCTCACCTTTGAAGTTGGGCCTGATTCTGGGATCGTAGGTGATCAGTAACCTGTTCAAGATGTTGCTGGTTGAATTTTCAGGAACCCGTGCAAGGTCCTCAGCTGACAGCTCTCTGCAGGGGAGGAGGGGAGGAGGAGAGGGGAGGGGCAGGAGGAGGAGAGGGGAGGAGGTTATACAGCAGCCCACACCACACAGCAGCAGGTCGCATTCTCACCAGAGAACTGCACAGCCTTACTTTAACTCCACTTAAACTCTGTATACTGAACAGGTGATTGAATTAACTTTAGAAGTGGACCACCCTGTCAGGGTCTCACAACCTTTCCGGGAGAGGAATACTGTTATAGGTTCTGCTAGAAGGTGTTCAAACAGCAAAAAGCAAATGTTCCCAGCATACTCTGTGAGTGTGAGGGCACTCTAAAAACACTCCGACCGCTCCCATGTCACACAGCACAGGGAACACTGCGGTTTCCTGATTTTCTGAAGGAATGATAACCTGAGGGGAGAGATGGCCAGAGAGAGAGGGGGGAGATGTATACAGAGAGACAAAGAGAGTGAAAGACGAAGTGATGGTGAGAGAGACAGAGAGAAAGGGAGGGATGGTGAGAGAGAGGGAGGGAAACAGACAGAGAGAGGGGGGAGAGAGGGGGGAGAGAGGGGGGAGAGAGGGGGGAGAGAGGGGGGAGAGAGGGGGAGAGATACAGGAGAAAGAGTGGGACCTGGCATAGAGGGCAGGAAACTGCCTCCATGTGGGTGGTAACTGCTCTGCCAGGGAATCTAACTCCCAGAGCACTTTATATCTCATTATGTAAACCTGATCGTGCTCAGAGGATGAGTAGAAGGGTCCGGGCAGGGATTTTGACTGTGTACATTTGCGGTTCCTCTGATCAAAGTGTGCCACATATTCTTTCTCGAAAGCCCCACCCAGCTAGACTTTCTGCAGACAATTTAGACAAGCTGTTCCAAACTGATCCACAATGACATACAGTCAGACACACAGTTTAAATGGTTTATACTGTACCTAAATAAAAGGCTTTTCCTCTTTACCAAAACAACTCTACGTTGCCAATAATATATTCCCATTTTTGGTATTAGTGTATTAAGACATCCAACACTGCATGACAAATGAGGCTTTCGTGTTAAATCTGGGATAGAAATGACAAATCCTTTTTTTTCTTAGCTTTGATTGTTTTGGCCAGCTGTCCAGTCCCAATCTAATGCACTTCACATCTGTCTGTGGTTGGATGAGTTTCTCAGAGATGGGGAACTCATATGCAAACTCTCTCATCTGTCTATACACAAGACACTGGGAACTACAAGACGCACCTCTGGATGAGAAGGTGCTGAGCGGGGGTCAGACGGCTGAGCGGTTAGGGAATCGGGTTATTAAGCAGAAGGTTGCCGGTTTGATTCCCGGCCGTGCGAAATGACGTTGTGTCCTTAGGGGAAAATGTCCCTGTACTTACTGTAAGTCGCTCTGGATAAGAGCATCTGCTTAATGACTTAAGGCCCTTGCACACTGAGTCCGAAATTTTCGTATGCGTTTTTTCGCAATCGTCAGCCTCAAAATTCGGTGGCTCTGAATTAAAAAAAAAACTATCAAAATGCTGAAAACGCAGAAGAACGCAGCTTTGTTTTGGACGGAAAGTTTCAGAGGCAGTGTGTAAGTGCGATTGACATAACGTGAGGTAGTATTTAGTTTTTAACGTGCAAACATTTCGGACACGAATTTCGGACTCAGTGTGCAAAGACCTTAAATGTAAATGTGCTGGCTCTCATACTTACGAGGGACAGTCGACCTGCCTTCCTTTCTTCTTCCCTTTCTTAGTTCCTTTCTCCTTGGTGGATCCTCCCTCCATCCAAACCAAGAGGAGGAGAAGAAAGGCGGTCAGCTTCATCTCCTTCATCTTGACGCTTCGCCGTACGCCTGAGAAAAGGAAGGAGGACGAATCAAAGCTTGTGGGATCAGTCTTGCTCACCTCCCGCTCAGGAACAAACGGAAAATGTTGCTTTTCCACATTCGATGAACAACATGGCTCCTTTCCGCAAACAGACAAAGCTATTAACTACGAAGCAATACTTCCAACCATTAACTAAATAATATTTTTATGAGAGTAATACAAAACTTGTTTGCCGTTATAATTAAAAAGCGCATTAACTATGCTCCCTGTAGCATTATTACACACAGTTGATGAGAATACTGTGTGTACACCATGTTTTTGGAGGGGTGGGCACATAAGGAATGCAGCCTGATCATTTACATTAATTCAAGAACGACTGTTCCGGTCTTAATTGTTTTTATATAAGTGTACAGTAGCCAATGGGTTTGGTTTCTACACTTAAGTCCATAAGTCTTGAACGTAATCACACCCTCTATATCCAGGCCTACGTCTGCCATCACCTTCCTGAAACCCACCATGTACACCAGACAAGTGATGGAATAGACCCATTTATAGGTATTTTCTGGATTAAACGCCTTTCTATACCGCTATAAACACACCCAGAGCTCCTTTACACGCTGTGTGACCAGGGTCGTTCATCACAGGCTGACTGTGATGCATGTATGCTGCCACAAACAGGACCTGCTTCCCTACATACACATGTTGTCTTTGCGTGCCGTGTATGAGCTGGTGCAGCGACCCAGATGCTCTAAACTCCTGCAGTTCATCGTGGAGCAGAAACACTCCAGCTCCTCTAAACTCCTGCAGTTTATTGAGGAGCACACACACTCCACCTCCTCTGAACTCCCACAGTTCATCGAGGAGCACACACACTCCACCTCCTCTGAACTCCCACAGTTCACCGAGGAGCACACACACTCCACCTCCTCTGAACTCCCACAGTTCACCGAGGAGCACACACACTCCACCTCCTCTGAACTCCCACAGTTCACCGAGGAGCACACACACTCCACCTCCTCTGAACTCCCACAGTTCACCGAGGAGCACACACACTCCACCTCCTCTGAACTCCCACAGTTCACCGAGGAGCACACACACTCCACCTCCTCTGAACTCCCACAGTTCATCGAGGAGCACACACACTCCACCTCCTCTGAACTCCCACAGTTCATCGAGGAGCACACACACTCCACCTCCTCTGAACTCCCACAGTTCACCGAGGAGCACACACACTCCACCTCCTCTGAACTCCCACAGTTCATCGAGGAGCACACACACTCCACCTCCTCTGAACTCCCACAGTTCATCGAGGAGCACACACACTCCACCTCCTCTGAACTCCCACAGTTCATCGAGGAGCACACACACTCCACCTCCTCTGAACTCCCACAGTTCATCGAGGAGCACACACACTCCACCTCCTCTGAACTCCCACAGTTCACCGAGGAGCACACACACTCCACCTCCTCTGAACTCCCACAGTTCACCGAGGAGCACACACACTCCACCTCCTCTGAACTCCCACAGTTCACCGAGGAGCACACACACTCCACCTCCTCTGAACTCCCACAGTTCATCGAGGAGCACACACACTCCACCTCCTCTGAACTCCCACAGTTCATCGAGGAGCACACACACTCCACCTCCTCTGAACTCCCACAGTTCATCGAGGAGCACACACACTCCACCTCCTCTGAACTCCCACAGTTCATCGAGGAGCACACACACTCCACCTCCTCTGAACTCCCACAGTTCACCGAGGAGCACACACACTCCACCTCCTCTGAACTCCCACAGTTCACCGAGGAGCACACACACTCCACCTCCTCTGAACTCCCACAGTTCACCGAGGAGCACACACACTCCACCTCCTCTGAACTCCCACAGTTCACCGAGGAGCACACACACTCCACCTCCTCTGAACTCCCACAGTTCATCGAGGAGCACACACACTCCACCTCCTCTGAACTCCCACAGTTCATCGAGGAGCACACACACTCCACCTCCTCTGAACTCCCACAGTTCATCGAGGAGCACACACACTCCACCTCCTCTGAACTCCCACAGTTCATCGAGGAGCACACACACTCCACCTCCTCTGAACTCCCACAGTTCATCGAGGAGCACACACACTCCACCTCCTCTGAACTCCCACAGTTCATCGAGGAGCACACACACTCCACCTCCTCTGAACTCCCACAGTTCATCGAGGAGCACACACACTCCACCTCCTCTGAACTCCCACAGTTCATCGAGGAGCACACACACTCCACCTCCTCTGAACTCCCACAGTTCATCGAGGAGCACACACACTCCACCTCCTCTGAACTCCCACAGTTCACCGAGGAGCACACACACTCCACCTCCTCTGAACTCCCACAGTTCATCGAGGAGCACACACACTCCACCTCCTCTGAACTCCCACAGTTCATCGAGGAGCACACACACTCCACCTCCTCTGAACTCCCACAGTTCATCGAGGAGCACACACACTCCACCTCCTCTGAACTCCCACAGTTCACCGAGGAGCACACACACTCCACCTCCTCTGAACTCCCACAGTTCATCGAGGAGCACACACACTCCACCTCCTCTGAACTCCCACAGTTCATCGAGGAGCACACACACTCCACCTCCTCTGAACTCCCACAGTTCATCGAGGAGCACACACACTCCACCTCCTCTGAACTCCCACAGTTCATCGAGGAGCACACACACTCCACCTCCTCTGAACTCCCACAGTTCATCGAGGAGCACACACACTCCACCTCCTCTGAACTCCCACAGTTCATCGAGGAGCACACACACTCCACCTCCTCTGAACTCCCACAGTTCATCGAGGAGCACACACACTCCACCTCCTCTGAACTCCCACAGTTCATCGAGGAGCACACACACTCCACCTCCTCTGAACTCCCACAGTTCATCGAGGAGCACACACACTCCACCTCCTCTGAACTCCCACAGTTCATCGAGGAGCACACACACTCCACCTCCTCTGAACTCCCACAGTTCATCGAGGAGCACACACACTCCAGTTCTCTGGCACGGCACCCTAGTATTCCCCCGTCAGCTTCTCTCCTTCACATCGATTATCGTCCTTGCAGGCGAAATCACGCCACACTTCTGCCAGGTTCATTTCAGCGTAGAAAACACAGAGCCAACATCAAGCTCGGCTACGTCATTTCATTCATTCAGCGACCGAACTTAGCCCAAATGCTGGGGGTTTCCCTCCGACAGGTACTCGCACTCTACCGTACACACACAGACACAGAGTTGCGACACGCAGTTGAGACATCATTTTTGCAGGGCCGTCACAACACGGCACACACACAGACACACACAACACGGCACACACACAGACACACACGGCACACACACAGACACACACAACACGGCACACACACAGACACACACGGCACACACACAGACACACACGGCACACACACACAACACGGCACACACACAGACACACACGGCACACACACACAACACGGCACACACACAGACACACACGGCACACACACACAACACGGCACACACGTCACAAACACAGACACAGAGGCACAGCTGGAGGGGTGCCAGATGATCTGATGAAGTTTCACCACTTCTTATTTTACTTAAAATTCCCCTAACCTGAGAAAGCTCTGAGTCACTGTCACACAGATGACCACCAGCTCATATCCCTAGTTCATCAGTCCTCCTCACACTGTCTTCTCTTCCCTCTCTCCTCTTCTCCTCACACTGTCCTCTCTCCTTCCTGTCTTCTCTATCTCTGAGGACTGGAGTTTAAGATTATCATTCCCATCTCCTCCTCTCTATGTCCTTCATTATTACAGTAAATAAAGTGGGCGTGTTTGCATCAGTATAGTGTTTCTGTCGTGTTACTGTTGGCATGTGATGATTAGACTTCCTGTAGGCGAGCCTTGAGAAAAAAAACAACCAGTCTCTCACGCTTGCTCATCTAATGCACTGTGAGCTGTATCATCTTAAAGAGGTGGGTGTGTTGCTCATCATTAAAGTATCCCTAACATAACATTGGCTAGATGTAAGATTTAATAAAATAAAAAAAACTTATGGTTTGGCAATGGCAATGGTCTGCCCACTTAAAGTTGTATTATGATACAGTAGACATGGACTTCTTATGGGTAGACAGAGTATCCAGTCAATAGGCAACCCTTTCCAGTCATCACAACTTTAACAGATTCAGGTTCTGCTTGATCTGCGTTATTAGATTTAAAACCACAGACACAGGGCAGTAAACAATCGTACAGACATCCTACACACACAGGCATGTTTAGGTCTTATCACCCGTGGCCAAACACCATAAATAATTTTATGACCCTTCTAGTTACTGGAGAATTTATGGATGTTTCCTTATGAGCAATGTACTTTCACCTGCATTTCCACAAGGTCAATTGCTGAAAAGCAGTGTATCCTGTAAAACCTCG
Organism: Osmerus eperlanus; assembly: GCF_963692335.1. NCBI lineage: Eukaryota > Metazoa > Chordata > Actinopteri > Osmeriformes > Osmeridae > Osmerus > Osmerus eperlanus. Next base: position 16,255,201 of record NC_085030.1, read on the forward strand.
AATACAAATCAAATTGCTTTGACGTCAATTAACAACAGTCGCAACCTGTGGCTGGCTGCACGTGCACGCCAAGACCGGTTGCGACCAGGCAAACATTGGAGCAGACGTCAACACTCGCCCCAAATCGTGAGCATTGCGACCAGAAGATGGAGAGAGCAACACAGCCCACCATGACGCCGGAGGTTATAGGAAGATGCGGGGGTAATGCCATTTACATGCGAAGCGAAAACATACGGCGAACATAGCACATATGTCAGTCTAACGCACATGTAGACCAAAGCCGGTTGCCACAAGGCTTTTTATATGTTATAAGAAATGTATTACACTTACCAGTTATTTTTATTTTCTTGTTCCTAACGCTGACTCTGCAAGTGGTCTTCAGTGAGCCTTCATGACGCGTCTTGGTCCTTGTTTTTCATGATCTCCTCTTCTCCCATTCTGTCTGTCTCTCTCGCATTCATAAATGAAAATTACATTTGAATTCAATACCTACATTTAGGCAGACTGCCAACATTTTCTTATTTTGGTTTCCCGCTGTTTTGTTTTTTTATTTTTTTTTATTTTGATTTAGTGTATGGCGCTGCTGTACGTTTAGCCTATGTTGGGGAAACCCAAGATGGAGGCTAGCGTGTGCACCTGTCATGCAACATGCGCAGTAGCAAGATGCTTAGAGGCTGACAAGCCTACATGCCCAGCATCATCACCACGGACGGCTTGTCCATTCTCCGACGACAGTACAACCATTACGTAAGCATTTGTAAGTAAGTGCTAGCTGGTACGATCTCCTTGCAATTTATGACAGTGCGTATGCAAAACATCTAGCAGACCGTTATCTGTAAAATATTAAGCGTCACTTGAATGTAAGCAGTTAAATCGCTATAATACTTTCTCTTCTCTTGACGAATAGATTTGAGTGGGATGTTAAGCACACTCACTGGGTAATAAAACTGAGTTGTGTCGTAACCCCGAGTGTGAGTACGTACTGTAGTCGTATTGAAGTGAATGCAAATTCAAACCTTCAACGTGTGCAGGTCTGTCGGCATGTACGACCAACTGATGAAATGAAACTTGCGTTTATGCAGGCAGGTTTTAATCACCTAACCTAACCCCCTGACCATGGGCTGTTAAGTTATGGGCTGAGAGAGAGAGAGAGAGATCCTGACTTACTCCACATTGTACTATGGCCTAGCAGAATCAAAGCTGACTTCCAACATGTTCTAGCAATCCACTCGCTCACCAGCAAGGTCAGATATCAGAGACAAACTAGCTGTTTGGTGTATGGCTCATTCTTGTGTGTGTCTACCCAAGAAGAATTGCTTGAGAATTGTTTTGTCTCACTACTACAAGAAAATAGACGTGGTCCAATTGTTGTTTTTATTCCAGGTCTTCAAACCATATAGTTTTGCATTTTCACTGTAGTATCTCACTGTGTAGAGTTTCAGTCCAATCAACATAGCATTATTTTCACACATATACTTTATTAGATATTAAAATATGAATGTGTAAATAATATGTACTGTACATATTTTATCTATGTATGCACAATAATCTGCACCAGATAAATAATGATTAATACGTTCTGATGTCATAATCAAGGCTAAGCCCCATTGGACAGTCAGCTTTTGTCTTTCCCAGACATTGTCCAACATCTGGCGACACATCACTTCACTGATGGACAGCCAGACACCATTCCCAAAATACTGTCAGTGTGTTTAAACCAAACTGGTGTAGTATTATTTCTGGCATGTGGGGCTTATTCAGCTTTAAGTAATATAAGGACTTTGTGTTGACAGATTCCTTTGTTTCGAAGGATATTGAGCCCCTTGACAAGAGTTGATGTACTGCTTTGTTATGAATTTGATCTTGTCAAGTGATTTGGATACTACATACAGAACAAGAAATGTATACCGTGGTAATAAAGTTAGAATGGGGGAGAGTTTTCCCTGCAAAAGATGAGGACACAATGTTACCCTGAAGAAAGGGAAGATCATTTTTCCAAGACGTCTTTATGGTGATGTCCGTTTTAACGACACAGACAAAGTGTGTGTTCGTAGACGATGAGATATACTCTAGCTTTGGACTCTCTCTCTTTGGACTCTCTCTTCTCTCATTTCTTCTCCTCCTCATCCTCCCCAGCACATCTTTCCTGAACATACTGTACAATATGCACTTAATGAATATGAATACAGGCATTCATGCACACATTGAACACTCAACACACACACACACATCACAAGATCATATTGATTGGGTTTGGTATAGTAATAGCTTTGGGCACTGGGTCATGGAATGAGATCCTTGTCTCTTGGGGTCTGTATCTTCCCAGTCATGAACACAAGGTTCGGGAAATATGAAACTAAAAGACCCCCCATTGGGAGCACCATGCCAAAATAAGCTAGCGTCCTATCACGTCTGACCACTTTACATCATGACTGGGGTAACCCAAGAATACCCCTCTCATAGCCTCAGTAGGTATTGCCACGTATTGTATCTCTTAGTCTTCAACATACAATGTTCTTCTTTGACATCAGTCACCCCCATGCTAATGGGCGCCCATTATGGCATCCCCCAAATCCAGGTTGACTACTTGGCTGTAGTGTCATGGGGCACCAGTAGGGGTCTCCAGACTCAAAGCAAAACGCCATTATAAAAAAACAGCTGGGGTAGAAGTTTGTTACTTTTACACAAGATTTTTTTAAGGATATATGAAATAACCTTTTTTATTATTTTTTACAATATTTACTTCTAATGAGATTACATATTTTCATCTACAATTATGGAATATAAAACACAGAAACTGTTGTAAAACACTCAATTTGTTTTCAACTCTGAGAAATGTTATTTTCTTTAACAACACATTTAATAAATATACCAGTTCAGTAGAAGACTCGTCAAAAAGCTTGAGACTGAAAGGAACATACACACTAACTAAACCGTACACCATAACCCTCTCTGGAAGGTGCAACTATGTTCTGCAAAACATCCACACTGTTTATATGTCTACTTCAGCTTGGCCTAAGTACTATCTTACATTGGCTGTGAGGGATAGATCAATACATGATTTCATTGGCAATGGGGCACTCATTTGTCTCGAGTCTCAAAAAGGTATTTAGAATAATATTGGAATGTAGCCGTTAGTGGGGCAACTATGAAATCCCAATCGTTTACATTTACATCTCAGCCAGTTTAGTGTAAACCTTCTGGGTTCCTTCCATGCTTGCTGTGACCCTGAGGTCTGTCTTGTGACTAATTCCTTCAGTTTATTCCCGTTTTTTTGTTGTTTTTTTTATTATTAAAATTCTCAGTTTCACAAGACCACCATGGATGCAGCAATCAAATGTGCTTAGGGAGACAAAATACCAAGCTTTCACAGACACAACCTCCTTGGGTGAGGACTGTGTGTGTGAAAGAAGGAGAGAGAAGAGAGAGAGAGAAAGAGAGAGAGAAAGTTCAGAGAGGGAGAGAGAGGGAGGGAGGGAGAAAGTTCAGAGAGAGAGAGAGAGTTCAGAAAGAGAGAGAGATTTTCCACAATGTGGAGTGCTGACATCTGCTTCAGGGTTTTGCAGGGCTGGAATGCGATACTCTCCTTTACACAAAGGGACTGGGCCCTTGTAGCAGGCACAAGAGGACCTCTGTGTGCCAGTCTCCATGGGGGCAACACACACCAAACGAGTGTCTCAGACCCCTACGATCTCATCTCAGCCATCAACTTTGATTAAAAACATTAAACCCTCATCCATAACCCTTCCTCTCTCCAGGGTTGTAATGTTTCCACGACGTTAGATGGGAGTAGTTGCTCCTCTATTGCATCATGTGTCTTTGTTGAACGAGTTCAGTGTGTATGGAACTCGCCTTTGTTTTGTCTGCTTGGTACGATAGACTTACTGTACAGGACAGTGTGTGTGTGTGTGGTGGTGGTGGTGGTGGTGGTGGTGGTGGAGGCAAAACACTTGTGGATTCCTTCAACAATAAGATGAGAGTAACCACATTAATCACATTTGATGAGGCACAGCATTGTGCTCAAGAGAGCGGAAATTGATAACAGAAGGGGAAACAGCAACAGCGGTGTCTACTGCTTTGATATGACAAATTGAGAAGTTCTTAAACATTTCCCCTACAGATGGATTGTTCTAACGTTCCAGAGCAGAAGTGCTTCAGGCTACGATGGGGAGATTAAGGAGTCTTGACACACTCTATACTGTCCAATATTTACATTGCTGACAGTGGGACATCTACAGTATTCATCCAGATGATCTTCATTCTTTGTAGGACATGCACTTAGTTTTCACACCTGATCCACTTTCTGCTGTTTTTCTTAGGGCCCAGAGAAAAATGTTTAACATCATTTTGCAAATGCTGTTTTTACTTTTTATAGGGAATGTATTTATGGAAATGACAAATCAAAAAAATATTTGCAATAAGTACTGACCTGTGGCATGTTACCCTCTATTAACTCAATTATTTCCCGCGTTGTCGTCATATCTTGAGTAAAATTATTATACAAGTAAATTGTAAATACAGAAGGAGCCGTATGTCTAGTATTCGTATCGGTATCATGTGGGAGGCTACTTTGGCTACATTCAATCAAATGATCCAGTGAGAATATTTTCTACTACTGTAGGGTACAAAAGCCGTGTTAAATGTATAATTATCCATAAACCTACAAGGAATATCCACCTGTCATGCAAGTTCACTAGTTCAGAAACTCACAATGGTGACCAGTTTGCCCCGCTCCGGAGATATTTGTGTTGAAAATACACATGGCAAGTTGAAACCTACCCAGTGCGAGACGTAGTTACTGAATAGTTAACATCACGGGGAGTTGCCTATGCTAGGAGGTTTGACTTTATGTATAGCACCTGTTGTGTCGTCAGTTGGCTGTCTGCGTTCTCCAGAAATTCAGACCCTGTCGTCTCAGCTTCTACGATAGCTTAGCTCAGTCTCCGCCTATGAGCCAAGACCCAGACAACAGACGCTTGAGCAGCGATATGTTATCCAATGTAGCCTTAAGACTGTATCGAATTGCGCTGCACGCGGGCATATATGCGCTTATTGTGAGGCTTGTGGAAATGCACTCGGAGCATTTGACTGGAGTTCCTTTGGAATAGTTTACTCCTGCTAGGCTAAGAGCTTGGAAACCGTGAAACGCATACAGCAGCCAACACAAATACATTATTTGTGCATGTGCATGCAATGAATACTGATTGTTACTCGGGCTGAATATGCAATCACACCGGAGTTGGTGATAGAAAAACTTTCTCCAACTTTCCACAAAGCCAACAGGTGCGCACTTGCACTCTAGAAAGAACCCGCCCAACAGCCAGCGTTTTCAGTGGATTTTACGAGTCTTGAGTTTTTATTTTTCATTTTTCAGAGGACTCAGTATTTGAATGAGATTATGTGGATTTTACTCATTGTTTATCTGCTACAAATGTGTCCAAATAAGAATTGGTGTCCTCCACACTACGCCGGTGCATGGTGATACAAAACGTCCCGTCAACAGTGCTTTGTGATCGCCTTTCAACACTAATCCAAATGATCCTTTCATTATTACTCCTACTTGCATCGCTTCTCCAACAACATGGCTCAGAGGCAGAATCAAGTCACATTAGCAAATTTCAACATCCAAGTTTAAAGGAACAAAACGGTAAGTGCAAGCTATGTTTCATAAAAAGTTGTTACAACTTTTTTCCATTGCCTAGTTAATTTGATGTATAAATATTTAAGTAGCCTATATTTTACAATTCACGCATTGCTTGCATCCAGGATTTAAACGTATTCGTTTTACCAAGCACATCTTGCTTAAATTTAAACGGCAATGAATGAGATCGTTTATGGTTTAAACAGCATTATCCAGGAAAGGAAGTGGAAATTACCTTTACCTTTCAAGTGTACCCGTGTGTGTTTAAGGGGGAAAACCCTCTAAAATGTCATGTCCCCTGGGAAAGGTTTTCTCTATGATCATAAAAGGCTCCATTCATGCAGTGCTAGTTGCTCCAGGCGATGTAATTTGCTTAGCCTCTGAACTTCACTGATTTGCGCTGTCAAAAAATCAGTTTTGTCAATGATTTGAGTCACATCCATTTAAGGCACATGCCGATGTGGTGCCATAAACCTATAAGTACAAAGAGTCAATCAATTATTTGCAAATAATTTCCTTCCAGCCGGACAAATTGGCAAATCAATCTGTGTGTTGTTGTTGTAAGGTGTGTGGGCGAGAGAGGGTAGGGGGGAGAGAGGGTAGGGGGGAGACGGGGGTGGAGGAGAGAGAAGGTCGGTGAGAGGGGGAGAGATGGAGCGTGTGTGTCCATCTGATGCACAGTATGGACAGGACAGTAAAAGGCTGTATACTGTGTAGTTAATCCAAGTGTTTGTTACATTGTTTGCACATGGGCGACTGTAACTACAGGCAGCATTATCCAAAAGGAAAAACATAAAATACCACCATTGTTGCTCACATTGTGGCACATCTTTACATTACATTTACATTTTAACACACATCTTAACACTACATGTGAATCTACATGGTTCCCTCTTAAATATCACCACATTCACAGTTATCATAACATAACTTTAAATGTACCTTTCCCCTCATACCACACTGAAACGACACTCTGTATACAATAATTCCACTTCCTGAACACCTCATTTCCACATCCATCATTGGTGCTCATCTCGGCAAATAAAAACTATTTTGTATATGGGAGGTCAAGGGCAGCCAGCAGTTATCTCTTCTCCTGTGAATCTACATGATGCTTGTTTGAGATCTACGTTTCCTACTACTGTAGGACATTGACATTTAGTCATTTAGCAGACGCTCTTATCCAGAGCGACTTACAGTAAGTACAGGGACATTCCCCCGAGGCAAGTAGGGTGAAGTGTCTTGCCCAAGGACACAATGTCATTTGGCACGGCCGGGAATCGAACTGGCAACCTTCAGATTACTAGCCCGATTCCCTAACCTCTCAGCCACCTGACTCTCTCACAATTTGAGACATTGAGAAAGTGCTTGGATTATTGCTTGCCTAAACTTGGAAAAAGCATCCACCACCATAGTCAATTTAGGCTCTATTACACTAACCGTATCAGATATTGTGTGTTTCATATCAAACACTTAACATGTTACTCAGGGTGACTAGAGTGTCTAAAGCTGGTTGTGATTGGCTGAGTGACTGATGAAGAGCCGTGTTGCATGCTCTGTAAGACCCGGGTGAACTAAGCCCCCCCAATCATGATGGCTGGAGGCAGACTGGGAGGGCGAGCCGTCAACCCCCTCTCCCAAAACCCGACCACACGTGAATGAGAAGCAGGCAAAGCTAACGGGAGTCAGGTGGCTGAGCGGTTAGGGAATCGGGCTAGTAATCTGAAGGTTGCCAGTTCGATTTCTGGCCGTGCCAAATGACGTTGTGTCCTTGGGCAAGGCACTTCACCCTACTTGCCTCGGGGGAGAATGTACCTGTACTTACTGTAAGTCGCTCTGGATAAGAGCGTCTGCTAAAATGACTAAATGTAAATGTAATCTTTAACGGGAGCGTGTGAGCGCTGAACATCCAGTGGAGGTTGACTGCAGATGCCCCGAGACTATTCTATATCGATCTGGCTGGAGGAGAGGCATGTTGAGTGGTTGTTGCCTGGAGAGTTCTGGTCCCTGGTCTTATTAGACGTGGCTGAGGATGACTGGCGTCTGTGCGGTGGTTGCTTTGCTCCTCCTCTAAAGATACTGGCCGTCAGTCTCCTTTGTTACCTGGAAGTGTACCAGCACCCACTGAGGTGCATTGGATTCAATTAGCCCCCTTCGTATACCCGTGATCTCATCTGGGTTGGACATTTCTAACATGAAAAAATACATACTTCTGAGACTTGAGGATTCAATCTGAACAGTTGTCTCATCGCTCTTTTGATATCATTTTTAAAGGTCATGCCTAAATGGTACCCATGACCTTCACTGATGTGTTTATCTTCAGAGTTAAGTGAGAGGAGTGAACAGCTACAACGCTGCGGTCCCAGATACACCCACCAGAACACCCACACATCATGGCCAGAGCACCTCTGTAGTCGACATTCATCCCTCTAAAGGAAGAGTGCAGCCTGCCTGCTTACCATAGATGGTGATCAATTTACAGCCAGCCAGCCCACCCAATAGGAAAGACTGGGGGGCCAACATTTTAAAGGACGCAGCTGCAGATATTTACGTGAGACACAGATTACCAGGGGATAATCTCTTGTAGCCTCTTTCGGCACTACTTGAGGAAACCAAGGAACGCGTGAGAGTTGCCAATGATCACAGAGGTTGCCTTTCTGGAATGAAAAGTGAGATTAGGGGATTAAAGGAGGAGGAATGGGGTCAATGTGACTCACAGGCCAATAGTGAGAGGTGCAGCTCTCCACATACAGTTAGGTCCATAAATATTTGGACATTGACACCATTTTCATCATTTTGGCTCTGTATACCACCACAATGGATTTGAAATGAAACAATCAAGATGTGCTTGAAGTGCAGACTTTCAGCTTTAATTTCAGGGTATTTACATCCAAATCAGGTGAACGGTGTAGGAATTACAATACATTTTATATGTGGCCCCCCCCTTTTTAAGGGACCAAAAGTAATTGGACAATTGGCTGCTCAGCTGTTCCATGGCCAGGTGTATGTTATTCCCTCATGGGAGTTCGTTATTTCATTGACAAGGAGCAGATAAAAGGTCTAGAGTTCATTTCAAGTATGGTATTTGTGTTTGGAATCTGTTGCTGTCAACTCTCAATATGAAGTCCAAAGAGCTGTCACCATCAGTGAAGCAAGCCATCGTTAGGCTGAAAACTCAAAACAAACCTATCAGAGAGATAGCAAAAACATTAGGTGTGGCCAAATCAACTGTTTGGTACATTCTTAAAAAGAAAGAACGCACTGGTGAGCTCAGCAACACCAAAAGACCCGGAAGACCACGGAAAACAACTGTGGTGGATGACAGAAGAATTATTTCCCTGGTGAAGAAAAACCCCTTCACAACAGTTGGCCAAATCAAGAACACTCTCCAGGAGGTAGGCATATCTGTGTCAAAGTCAAAAATTAAGAGAAGACTTCACCAGAGTAAATACAGAGGGTTCACCACAAGATGTAAACCATTGGTGAGTCTCAAAAACAGGAAGACCAGATTAGAGTTTGCCAAAAAACATCTAAAAGACCCTGTACAGTTCTGGAACAACATCCTATGGACAGATGAGACCAAGATCAACTTGTACCTGAATGATGGGAAGAGAAGAGTATGGAGAAGGGAAGGAACTGCTCATGATCCAAAGCATACCACCTCATCAGTGAAGCATGGTGGAGGTAGTGTTATGGCGTGGGCATTAATGGCTGCCAATGGAACTGGTTCCCTTGTATTTATCGATGATGTGACTGCTGACAAAAGCAGTAGGATGAATTCTGAAGTGTTTCTGGAAATATTATCTGCTCAGATTCAGCCAAATGCTTCAGAACTCATAGGACGGCGCTTCACAGTGCAGATGGACAATGACCCGAAGCATACTGCGAAAGCAACCAAAGAGTTTTTTAAGGCAAAGAAGTGGAATGTTCTGCAATGGCCAAGTCAATCACCTGACCTAAATCCAATTGAGCATGCATTTCACTTGCTAAAGACAAAACTGAAGGGAAAATGCCCCAAGAACAAGCAGGAACTGAAAACAGTTGCAGTAGAGGCCTGGCAGAGCATCACCAGGGACGAAACCCAGCGTCTGGTGATGTCTATGGGTTCCAGACTTCAGGCTGTCATTGACTGCAAAGGATTTGCAACCAAGTATTAAAAGTGACAATTAGATTTATGATTATGTTAGTTTGTCCAATTATTTTTGGTCCCTTAAAAAGGGGGGGGCCACATATAAAATGTGTTGTAATTCCTACACCGTTCACCTGATTTGGATGTAAATACCCTGAAATTAAAGCTGAAAGTCTGCACTTAAAGCACATCTTGATTGTTTCATTTCAAATCCATTGTGGTGGTATACAGAGCCAAAATGATGACAATTGTGTCAATGTCCAAATATTTATGGACCTAACTGTATTATATGGGTGTTTTGGGGTAAATTAACAGTCGTTGTTTATTCACCGGGTCATCATGCAGACAGGTAAACAAGATATGCAAGTGACGCAAATCCCTCTACACAAGTTTGGAAAAGGAGGTTGTTCTAAATGTAAACAGTTTGTTCGCAAATAATGTTTTACAGTAACGCATAAATGTGGATACTTATGCATTTAAGTGTTACTGCACACTTTGTGCAACACTGTCTTGGAATGTGTCTTAACAGCTTGGCAAACTTCAAGCATTTTGTAAACCGAGATTTTAAACATTTCTCAACGTGGAATCACGCTCATGGTGGGCAGAAGTCGATGTAGTCGGCACAATCCGTTTTTCACTCTGTTAGGAAAGTCAGACCTCAACATTACAGAACCCATCAAGTAATGATTACCTAACTTCAGCTGGCTGGACTCAGCCTGGGAGGGTTATATGGCCACCAGCCTCTGCTGTTGGCAGCTACCAGCTTGGCAGCTGTCTTTCCCATTACCACCGCTGTTGTGTCAAGTGGTTTCCATAGTAGTTAAGTTTATTTTTTAATTTTGAATTACGGTATAGCTGTAAAACTGGTAAAACCCAACCGAGAGAGCTTGGACCATCAAATTATACTTTAATACCGTTCTGATGTTTCTTGAACAAGTTTCCCCTGGGAAAGGTTGTTTTGAGTTACACGTTGGAGAGTGAATACGGCGCGGTGACTACATTTTTGTAACTGTGAGTTAATCAATGTAGTCACCGTGCAGCGATGACCGATGCTTACTGGACAAAACCGAAGCCTTCAAAGGCAGCAAGAAACTTTATACCTGACTGTTCTGAAAGAGGTAACTGGAAACTCCAGAGTCCTGCAACTTTTACTGAACATACAGTACCTATACCCTCAACTCTAAACACAGCACGCCTTGTCTGTGTTCCAGCAGCATGCGCCCTCCGCCCCCTCTCGTTCCCAGTCTCTGGTGGGGGACTGTGTATAACAGTGTCTATGCCTCCCCTGTCAGCATAGTGTCAACGTGGATCGCTGTATTTGGCAAGCGAGCGTGCCACTGCCTGCCTGCTGTTTGTCATTTTGGGCAGCGAATGAACATTCTCTCCCCGGAGTAGGCGAGGGGAGTTTCTCGAGAGAGAGAACTGGGTCACAGGTTTAAGCTGCACTGGAGGACGAGAGAGCCACAGCCAGCGCCTCCCCAACCCGCCCTCCGGCCCTATCAACACGTGTCTTGTTTCTGTTTGTGAGCCTTTTAGCTGTCAGCCTGGAGTCTTCCCTCAAGCAGGTTCCAGTATCAAGGCTGGGCTGCACTCGTGTATTTTCCTCTGGTCTGGAACTCGGAGCCACAATGACATAACGTTGCCCTTTGAAACTTCACAGACCAAATATTAAAATTCTTTCTGTCTGACAGATGTATACAGCGGTTGATGAACACACATTGCAACAACGATTGTACCATTCTTTCCTTGTCTGCTACGGTATGAATTACTCAGCTGAGACTACAATCCTGGAGATCACCTGAATGAGCCTTAAACACAGCCATCTTTCGTAACAAATGACCCAGGAGCAGTATTAAGAGTGAAGCAGCCACTACTACTGAGAACTGGGTCTGGGGTTTGGAAGTCTGGGCCACCCAGTGCCAAGTTTATGTCACACTTTCTCTGGTTCCCATGAGGAGACGAAAATATAAGAGCACATAAATTGGGTCTGATAAACAAGGCGCTGCAAAGGGTCCCAGTGCTAACATTGACATTGACTGAGAGGAGGACAGAGTCTGCACGATGTTGTCTAGACACGGAGGGTGGAGTCCGTCTGCCCCTGGTCAGGATTACCTGTCAGCACAAATACACCTGTCATTCATCACGAGGCATTTCCTCATAAAGGCGTCTCAGAGACATGTCTCTCAGTCTCCATTTACATTTACATTTAGTCATTTAGCAGACGCTCTTATCCAGAGCGACTTACAGTAAGTACAGGGACATACCCCCCGAGGCAAGTAGGGTGAAGTGCCTTGCCCAAGGACACAACGTCATTTGGCCAGACGGGAATCGAACTGGCAACCTTCTGATTACTAGCCCGCTTCCCTAACCGCTCAGCCACCTGACTCCCATGCAAGCAGTGGTCTAACTGTCCTTCCAAATCCTAGGCTGTGTGATTCACTGACCTGAAAGTCATTGAGTGGAACTGCAGTTTTCTCAAATATAAAACTATGGTAAATGATGTTTTGTATTTGGTGCTAAAAAGTGTCAGTGCAGAAGTAGCTTAGCTTACTTGTTTTACTACAACCTTCAGATATAGTCATTCTTATTTGTTGTACTATTACCTTCAGAAATGATAATGCCTACAGTATGTGAAAGTTCTAGGTGGCATTTAAATGTTACTGTTGGCATACGTGAAATGTACATCATTCCTGTGGTGGTTATCCTTAGTTCTACTGATATTCGTCAATCCTTTATGAATACGTTTGGATTAACCGTGTTTGAGGTATTAGTGAGTTGGCAGAACAGCGCTCTGCTTGCAAACACTAAAGCCGTCCTGAATATTGCCTGTTTTGAAAGCCGACTGAATTCCATTGGACTTAAAATTTTGGCATTGGGTGTATGTGATGAGTTGACCTCAGTTACCATCTCTGGAGGGCATGTCTGCATAGTTTGGCAGATGTCAGCACCCACTGTCAGATAACTATTTCAAAGTGTCCTGTTCTGTCTCTCCCTCTCGATTCTCAAGGCTTGGGCGTCACCTTGGGGTTGATTGACAAGAAGCTTGACCCCGAACAAGCCCCCAAAAGCAGCAGCCCAGGTGTGCCTTCTGGTGAGGAGGAAAAGCTTTTAAAGGGACGTACCACAACGCACAGACAGGCCCGAGTCTGGTTCGAGCTGCTGTGCCAACATAAAAAATAAAAAGAAGAAAAAAGACAGAGCATTTTACAGGCTTCAAGCCAATATTTACTGCCAACAGGCCACATGCACAACATAGGCTTGTTGTTGGCACTGGCCTGCATGGCAGAACTGAGATGAAAGACACTCAGTAAAAGTAAGCTACAAGCCCAGAGCTGAGGAACCAACATCCAAGGTGTTGCAATCGCATGTTCCCTGGTTCCTCCAGACCATTTCCCAGGTGCCCTGTGGGTAGAACCGACACCACAGGCCTGTTTCTGCAGAGCTCGTTCAGCTGGGGTGTCTGTCTTGACAGACATGATTAGAAAGCTTGGATTTAGTTTGAAACGTTTAGGTTGACACGTGGGATAGTGCTGGTGTGTCTTGCAATTCAGAGATTACCTTATCCGATCGGTCTCCTGTGTTTTGTTTAGCTTGTTCTTGCGAAAAGGAGTTAAACATAATTTGTTTTAAGACTTCAGTTTGAAAGAACTAAAAAAGAAACCTTTTTTATAGGAAGCCTTTTATAGCCTTTTATTCGCAGATCGATCAGGCGCACTGCAGCACCAGTGCGTTTAATACACCTGGCTTTAGCTCAGTTGTTTTCTTTGACACAGTGAGTCAAACAGCCTCAACTGTGCTCAACCTGGCTTCATATGCCGTCTGACTCGCGTCCAGTTTCTCTCGTTTAGCGTACACTACAACTCAGATATGTCCGCAGGAATCCAAACCCTGCTGTGTCTTCCTAATGTGTCATTGGAGCCGAGTGAGAAAAAAAACCCAGAGTCCATTAACTTGAGATGAGAAATATTCCAAGTGTAAAGCTTTTCTTTTCAGTTTTTTTTTTTTTTTTCCTGGGGAAAAATAAAAAATGCACCTGTCCCGGTAATTACTGCTTCAGTGATTCAGTTAGCTGTCCCCGAATAGCTGGGTCATGCATATTTGCACATGCTGGGGTTTTATATATGACGGTATGCCACTGGCCCAGGACGGCTGTAACCCAATCACACGCACAATTTGGAGAATGCTTGGCTTTTCCCAAAGCACAAATAGGGTTCCTGAACTCTAGCCTCGCTGGACACTAAGCACCCACACCAGCCCGGGCCCCATGGGAGGGTATCCATTACCAGGACCAAGATGGAATGAAAATACACATTAGCGTGTGAGTTCCCATCACTGCCTCTAATGATCACAGCCACAGCTTTATGGAGGGAGATCCGTGTACGGCAGCGCACCGTGGGAGTCGCTTAGTGGTTAGAGCATTCGATTTTGGATTGTGAGGTTTATAGGTTCAAATTCCCCCATACTCCCGCTAAATGAATATAATACATACAATTTCATGTTTCATGTCTACAAAAGTTTCTTTTGACAACGTTATATTGATTTTAGAGGGACGGTGGGTGTGTACCTAAGATGGGGTATTTCCCAGTAGTGACTATCAGATCATGACACTGGAAATGCAACGCAGATGCTGAACAGACGAACTCTGCGGCAGTGAGCACTACAGACTCTTTTGTGTCTTCTCATGTTACAGTAGCTTAGCGTCGCAAACACTTTAACACTGAAATCGCTAAAACAAATTTACCTAGAGACAAAGACATGCAAGACAGGGTCATATTATGTAACTATGGAGCATGGATGTGGGCCAAATATATAAACCAATCTCTGTCTCACTCCTTGGTAGGCGGGCGACAGGTCAGTCTTCTGCGAAGGTGTCAAGGGTGTTTTTTTCACACCCCCCTTTCCTTTTAAACACGGGCTATTGCTCTTGCCTAACCCGCCATCCACACTTAGAACTGGAGTCCCAATGTTACAGTAATAGCCTACATAAAACCACAAAAGACATGATCAAAACAGTGTGATATTATCCACTGCCTGTCTTGTCATTCCGAAAGTTAAAGTGAATAGGCACCAACATGTAACATCAAGTCGCCTATAGCCTAGAATTTCCAACTCATTTGACTTGGATTTCATTTTTACATATGTACTGTGTCCTGACAGTAAATGAAAAAAATATTACGTTTTGCCAGAATAACTGACCTTGGAATTTCTCAACGCAAGAAGCGCCATCTAGCGACCATGACGTGTCAGAAACAACAGGGGGTCAGATGGCTGAGCGGTTAGGGAGTCGGGCTAGTAATCTGAAGGTTACCGGTTCGATTCCCGGCTGTGCCAAATGACGTTGTGTCCTTGGGCAAGGCACTTCACCCCACCCTTCACCCTTGTTTGATACCCCTCTCTTGGATTATTGCTTTGATACCTCTCTCGTGGATTATTGCTTTGATAATATATCAGTCCCACCACAATACTCCCTCAACAGCGCAAATACAGGTAAAACAAAGACGAATTAGCTAACTGGTTGGTAGTAGTACTGAGGCTGGCTACACAGCCGGTGCTTTGGAGGACTGGATATCACAGCTACAGAAGAGCGCATCCTAACAGACATTGCTCACCTGGAGAAGCCGGATGTGCTCCGTTTTGCTCCAAGCTTCACTGACCCCCGGACCGGCGGTAAGTAACTTGTAGGATAACTCTACAGCTGAGATAGGCTAACTGTAGTACAGTCTGTACTGCTGTGTGGGATTCCTAGAGCTAACCAGTAGGCTACGAAGGGTGAAAAGACAGGGTGTTGATATCATAGTCTGGAAACATAGCTAGCTACATAAGATGTTATCACCCTGGCCTGTGCCTGTAGCGTTTCTGCAGTTTTAGCCAGCTAGCTACAATAACTGAACTGATGTTTCTACTGTAGGTAAACGTGTGCAGGTTTGTGATGTAGTTTAGGTGACTGTGGCTAGCTAGTTAGCTACTGTTAGCTTCACTTTTCGGGGGCAATGCTTGCGGGAACAAAACACACATTTTGACACAGACACTGTCTATGTAGTGCAAAAATACACCCAATTAACAAATTATGTAAAAATTCTGTGCGTCTATTGTGGGGAGTAGACGTCTATATGTGCTTGTTTGGTAGTCAACCCAGTGCAGAAGTCAGGGGCAGTTAGAAGTGAGAGGTCACTTCAAGGTTGTTATCCCCATTTGCCTAATGAAGTAATTGTTTCCTTTCACACAACCAAAAAAACACCTTATTCTTACTTCCATATTTTAAATGTAGAGGCCGTTTGAATGTTACAGCACATCATAGAAAAGCTTCCGTTTTTGGAAGCCTCAATCCCAGCAAATTATACAGCATTGTTTTCTAAGTGCATCCACATGAATATTCATCATCGCTGCTAAAGATAATATCAAAGCTTTAACCGGCTGGTATTATAATTCCATTTCTCTATTATTTTCCAGATAACATTTGTCTTACGCAATGGCTATTATTAGATGTAAACAGCACACATGATTTCATGAGCATTCACGGTAAAGGAAGGAAGTCCGGAGGTCTTTTTGACAAATCGGGACAGTCAGAAGCTTAATACCCTGTGTAGGCTGTTAATGGAGCACCTAAATGCAGAGTGCTTAACGTTTTTCTACCTCAGCCATTCGGCCGCGCAGCCCTTACTGTAAGTTATGGTGTTGTCTATACGAAAAGCATTGGACCGCTTCACAGGCCGTATTCTTTGGCATAATTGAAGACTGACCGTGCGCTCGAATTGAAAACCAAACTGACCGTAGTCATTGGTACATTAACGGTACATAGATAACAGTCGGATTAGCTGCTGTTTAGCTCAAAGGGTTAGATCAGTGGTTCTCAACCCTGGTTCTCAGGGCACCCTGTCCTGCATGTTTTAGATGTTTCCCTGCTCCAACACACCTGATTCAAATGAATGGTCATAAGCAGGCTTCTGCAGAGCTGGATAACGACCCATTCATCTGTTAAGGTTTGGAGTTTGCAGGGCACTGACTTTTTATGGCGTGGATGAGGGAGAGAGGTTTGGCTGTTGGAGTTGTTTTAATGACCTGGGTCCTTCTCCGACCTCTTGACCCCTCCACTGCTCATCTGCTCCCCCGGCAACAGGACCTGCCAGGTTGTGAGAACACAACAGGGAGGTGGCTAATTACCAGGGTAAGACTCTTTAAAAAAGAGAAAATGTTTAAAGATAAAATCGGAGTCATAACAACTCCTTTTTCGTTTCCACGGTAATTGCCCGGATTGAAATGTTCCTCTGTGTAAGTCTCTTGCTGCCCTTGCTTGGATTTAATCATTCAATTGACCGCAGCTGAAAATCACATCAGGCCCTTGAAAGCCTCACCCCAAATCTGCTTGCACAGCTCCAAGCTCATTAAAGGGGGCCACTGAAAAGCCCAGTGTTTTGAAAGTCCCAACAGATAGTGAAAAGAACAGCCTCTACTATGAAGCTGCTGTGATGTAGGTGGCTCTTGCTTATAGATGTAACGCTACATGCATGACGTGCACCAGTAAAACAAGTGTGGTCTTTTGGTGAGAAAGCCGACGATGTAATCTTTTCATTCAAGCAGTAAGATTACGGTAATGGCCCGTGGGAGTTTAAGTGCGATAATCTCTGGCTCTGTTGGGTGTGAATGTGGGCATTTTGCAACTGGAGATACAGCACATTGGGGTTTCGCACATTGGGGTTTCCAGTGCATTTTCGTGGTCGGGAGACAAGCTAGCTCAGTCAAAACAACTGTGTAAAACGACTCATTCTTCCGAGTTTCCTGAGGTGTTCTCACTAAATCATGTGTCTTGCTTTAAACCTTTTAAAGCTACAAAGAGGACAGTGATCATCCCATTAGTCTTAAGTATAGTTTCCACCCCCCAAACCTGGATGTCTAATCAGCCGTAATGGCAGTATCTGGATCTGGAGAGAAGCAAGCTGTCTTCCAACCTGGACGGCCAGGATAAAACTGTGATTCAGCCCAAGCATCCAGCTGTCCGGCACACAGATGTGGCTGTGGAGAAGCCTTAAGCGTGGTCCTCCAGCATACCTCACAGCTGCGAGGGGAAGATGTGTTCCGTCTGTCAGCGACCGGTGCAGGGCAGAGGGTGAGGCTCGTCGACCAGTGTGGGTGAAACGTGTCTTGACAGCCTTTTGTTCTTTAGTTAACCATCACTTCCATAACACATCAGGGATTAGCTTTGATATACATTCTTCTTTTGACAGTTGGTATTGAAATTGAAGTTGATTTGGGAGTAGGACTTCAGGAGAGGTTTTTTATAATGTCTTATTTTATATATTTATTTTACAGCTTCAGTGTCCATAATAGATTCATTTAGAATTTTGATGGTTTTCACTTTTACAAGTTAACCCTCAACATAATTATATGGTTTGATTTATTGGCAGCAATCATGCATTAAAAGCCAGTCAATTTAACGATTGGAGTCATCTGAACGCTTCTGCATGGTACGCAGCAACATGCAAACAGGTGATACCTGAGTTCAAAGGTCATAATCCAAAGAGGTCAAAGCTGTGTCTGCAACGCAAATAGATGTCTGCAGTGAAAGTATAAGTAAGCCGGAGTGACATCCAATCTTGTTTTTTACGATGCAGGACACTGGTGTCGGCACTAATTAGAGGCTGCTCAGAACTGTTGAGGGAATCATTTGTAACCTGAGGAGAGTCCTGGTGTGGAGCAGAGATGTAGTCACCGGGACGGGCCGGGCCGAGGTGTCGAAAGAGTTCAATCTAGCCTTGGGGTGTGTCATTATTAAACAACCATTCATGCGTTTGCATGGTCGTTCATAATCATACTCACACTAGCCCTTACGTACAGGGTGTGCCTGAAAATGTTTCATTACCTCAGGAAACGATTAGTGAACGACAGTTTATGTTCAGTGTTCACTTTCGTTCTAGTGCAGTTCCTTTAGGAAATTGTTATCAGTAAGTTGGTAAATAAGTGTCCAACCTACGGCTTAAAAATAATACTTTACCCACCTACTTCTGTTTTTTATAGTTGGCCGCACAGGCGATTTCCTTTAACCATAACTGTCCCAGTATTATAACTGATTACCTACTAAGAATACTAGAGAGTACATTACATTTACATTTAGTCATTTAGCAGATGCTCTTATCCAGAGCGACTTACAGTAAGTATAGGGACATTCCCCCCGAAGCAAGTAGGGTGAAGTGCCTTGCCCAAGGACACAACGTCATTTGGCACGGCCGGGAATCGAACTTGCAACCTTCAGATTACTAGCCCGACTCCCTCACCGCTCAGCCACCTGACTCCCAGAGTGAGAGTACATGAGATTAAATGAAATGTTTCTTTAGCTTTCCCTTTCCTACCAAACTGTTTAAAGACACTTCATAATGTGCTGTAAAAGATTGCAATATCAGCTCAAGGCAACAGTTGCACTGGAGTTATATATAGAAATACAGCAGTGGGTTGCCTTACTCGAGCTATCCAGCATTTTCACCAGCTTATCTGTAGAGCTGCCCAAGGAATGCAGTCGAGAAAGAGAATCTGTGACGAGAGAGAGGTAGGGAGAGACAGAGAGAGAGAGTGGGGGAAAGGGAGAGGGGGGGAGAGAGAGGGAGAGAGTGGGGGAAAGGGAGAGGGGGGGAGTGAGAGGGGAGGGAGAGATACAGTTCAGAACAGTCTGAAGAGTTACAAAGTGTCTCAAAAACTCAGACACAGTCTCGTAAAACCCCAGTGGCCATCTTTCCTCTTTCAGCGCTGACCCCTACACGCACACACACCCCTACACACACACACACGCTCACTCAGGTTGTGTGGTGTCAGGTTGGGCTATTCGATATGGTCCGCGGATGTTTTGTCGCTGCATCCGGATGTGTTAACAGACGGGTCCTACAGGGCCCCTGGTGTGACTGACACAAAACTGGGGGAAGTGCTGGGGTGAGGTGGATGACGTTTCCTCTTCAGATCAGGCCCTCACAGGTACTCCTACTGTAAGCTTCCCACCAAGGAGGGGCTGTTTACTAACCCACCTGCTGAGCCGCTAGCTGGGAACGAGGATCGTGTACAGAGAGATTTTACAGCATGAGTTGTATGTCCCTGACTTGGAAAAGACGATATTTTAAACTGTTGTTGTAGATCCTCCAGATCATCAATGTTTAGTTCTGAAAACGTCTTATTCTGCTCAATCTTTTGTGAAAAATTATTTTGGAGGCAGGAGACTGAGGCAGGAGACTGAGGCAGGGGTATTTCTTTAATCCACTCCTGTTTTGTGATTCTGATCTGGTTGTAGAGGGCTGAGATGGATCATGACTGCTGGGTATTGTTAAACTGGGTCATGCTGTCAATCAAGCTGTCATTGATTTTGTCTGATATTGCCATTATAGTTTTTTTTTTGTGTGGAAGAGATAAAACAATTGAAGGTTGCCAAATGATCACCTAACATTTAGAGAAAGGACTGAGGTTGCCTGAAGCGAACAGGCTACACACACCAACACACAGACTTGGACCCTTCAGTCGTTGTCCCGGCAGTTGTGAGCGAACCCTGCAGAGTATCTAGGTGTCACAACCGTCACACTTCCTGTTGGATACAGGAAGTGTGCCGAGCAGATGTCACACTTCCTGTTGGATACAGGAGCATGTGCTGAGCAGATTGAATCATTACAACAGGCAACGGTCCCACGAAGCCAAATCATTTTTTAATGGCATGAAAAAATTCCCATAGTGAGGTTCAGCTTCTTTTGCCTGACCGACTGTAAACCTAAAGGCAATAAATATCCAAAAGCAGGCCCTGGAATTTACTGCACCTGTAGCTGGTAGCCAAAGCTGAGCCTTAATACGCAGCAGATGGTGAAAGTGATTGCATTGGTCCATAAGCTGCGCAAAAAAAAGAGAATTCATTGTTGGGTACAGTTTCATCACCTGGCCGGCGCTGTTTCAACATAGCCGCTCTGGGACTGCTAGTGATTGGTCCATTAGCTTGTAACGGGTTGGAAATTTAAAAAAAACAATTCGCATTAGTGTCATATTGGTGTCACTGTGCAAAACAAAATAGCTGTCATTACTGGTTATGCGTGAAGTGGGAGGAAAACAAGTCAGTTGTACCAATATATATATATATAGAGAGAATTACATTTGGTCAACTCAACAAATATGACCCTGATGTCAATTCAATCCATGCCGATTCGACACATTTACATTTAGTCATTTAGCAGACGCTCTTATCCAGAGCGACTTACAGTAAGTACAGGGACATTCCCCTGAGGAAAGTAGGGTGAAGTGCCTTGCCCAAGGACACAACATCATTTTTCACGGCCAAAATCGAACCAGCAACCTTCTGATTACTAGCCCACTTCCCTAACCGCTCAGCCACCTTACTCGACATGGTTTAGTTCTGGCCAACAGCCATCAAAATCGGTAATAATGTCTGTGAACCTTGCGTGAACTTATAATAAATCTAGCCAAATGTGTTGTCTGAATGTGTTTGAATCAGTTATCCAAGTGTTTCGCAGCCTAAATTAAAATGTCCTAGCAGCACTGCATCACTCCTAAGCTTTAAGACGGCCCCAAGTCCCACATGGGTGTTTCAGACATTAGTACTTCTGTTCTCTTTCTGCGTTTAATGTTTGACTGCTAAACTCTTACAGTAACTGCTCTACACCGGTGTTTCCCATGCAGGATGGGAAATGGGGAACAGACTCCTAATACCTTTACAGTTGCCAGAGTTATATATTATTGTCTTAGATCATTCCTTGTCTACTAGATAAGCTGATTGCAATGTGGTTGCTATAATGTGACATATTTATGATATAATACGAAAACATAAAAATAGAGTAATGCTATGCTACCACAAAGCCAGATTAAGTTATGTTTTTCAGTGCTCCCTTTCCACAATGATGAGAAACATGTACACACATGGCATCTGTTCACATTGCTGTATATATATGTGTGTGTGTCTTGAGTGGTTAAACACAACTGTGTAATTGTGTGTACGGATCTGTCTGTGTGTCCATGTGTGTTCACTTTTGTGAGCTTTGGTAATTTAGAGGTTAATGTCTAACAGCGGTTGCCTGGACGGTTACCGCAGTAACGTGTGAACAAAGCACAATGGAAGCGCTGTAAAGGGCTGTTTATTCAAACTCACTTCCTCCCCTAATCGTGGTTACACTTTCCTCAAGGAAAAAACTGGGTCAAGGTAGAGTCATGTTTGAGGTAATTCTCTCTGGGGACAGCCCTCTGATCATTGTACGACATTAGTTAACCTGGGAGAGGAAGGTCATCTGAAAGTCAGTGTTTCACACAGAAGAGAGCAGAATGTGTGCATACATAGGCACGCTAAACTTCGCAAAGCTGTAAGAGGGAAAAGTTGAGGGGAGATGAAAATGTTTATTTATTCATTAGAAAGCAGTGAAAGGTTTCAAAGACAAAAAGAACGAGAGGTTCAGTGGGAGTGTTGACGATGAATACTAGCCTCATTGATGCTACACTAAAGTTGTAGGTCTTCGCAAAAGGGTAATCTCAGCATTGAATGCATATCACCAACCTTTTACGTATTAATTCACTTTATAACAAACTCCCAAAGATTCAAGCACAACACATATATTATTTATATTCGAAATAAAGGCTCATGACAGAAACAGCAAGTGAATAGGACCACATAATCGGCCTGATTTCTTAAAGGAAAACTTAAAAACAGGGGAAACCTAAATATTCTCTTATTTTTCTCTGTCCTCGAAGGCGAGACCATTTTTTTTTACGTTCTTCCCTTAATTACCGTCTTAATAAAAACAGACATTCCGTTCAGCATTTAACTGATTTTTCCCAAGGAATTATGTTGGGGAATGGTTTCCCTTCAGCATATGTCAATTTATAATTACAATGATTCTTCTAAGGCTTTGGTTGGTCCACCTACTGCAGATTAAAACCATGTGTACATCTTACTGTGCCACAGGTCTGCAGTACAGTATCTGGGGTTGTGTAAAGGAGCACATATTTTCACATTAATCATTATGTGCTTTATGAGTCTCCTATGTGTCCCCCTCACTGTTATAGGGATGTAATTAAAAACATGACATTGTGATGGAGGGCCCAGCCCTAATGGCATTAAAGGAGCCGTAGTATTGGCTGGTTCCTTCTCTAGTCGTTAGCCAGCAAATGAATACTGGTAACAGTCAATCAAACAATCTTAGCCGGTTTAACATGCACCACAAGATGAAAGAGCTATCAAATGTCTCCATTTTTTTTCATGGTTGGAAAGGCTTCAAAGAAAACCGGCTGAAGCAACCGAAGTATGATCTGTTTTGTTCAAGTGAGAACATAAAGTGTTTTGTCTTTTCTAAGGGGGGCAGCTGAGGTGTATGGCTCTGAAATACAGCCTTAAGGGGCTCTTTTGTCTGAGCTAATATTGCACCTAATGTACGTTTTCTATCTGCAGGGAGTGCAAGAATAGTCTTGCAACAGCTCTCTTTAACCAAACAAGGTGGCTATTCTTTGGGAGGATTCAGTTGGTGTTTGGAAGCCAAGCTTTTGACTCCTGTGAAAAAACCTGTTGACTCAGAAGCCTGTCATATGGCCGTGTGTTATTCTGTGTCTCGTTTATAACCTCTCCTGTTCTAACCTGGCATGCCATTATCCTGAAGAAAAAAACAAAACAATCAAAGTAGTGTTGGTGTGATAATCTTATATAACTACTATTTAACAAACCTATATCATCACCACTTTATATCTGTAATACTTTTGATTGACAAGAGGCCCGTTTCCTGCCAAAGGAAGGAGCTGAGTAGTCATCAAGTTAGATCTTGAATGATGTCGAATCTGGATTTAAACGAGATCAAAGCGAACGTCTCGTCAGGATCTCACAGTGGGTCTCTGTTGGGTGACCACGCCCTCGGTCAGACATGTTGTCCTTGGACTCTCCTAAATCACACGGGGTCAACAACGAATCATTATTTGAGATTGTCCAGACCCAGAGCTCGGAGCACGCCTGTGTTTTTGTTTCTATCAAAAGCAAACGAACTGTGCATGAATCATGCTGCCGGACGTGACTCACTTTCCTCACTTGAATGTAGGGCCAAATAAAAAGTAATTAAGCTAAAAATGTGCCCCAAATGCAAATTCCCACACACACACACACAAAGCACCCAGAATGGAATTTCATCCAACAACAAACATTCTGCTCCTCCTCACCCGCTACAAACCCTGCCTGCTACTGTGTTGGTGGGATGACAGGAGATAATCTGAATCAAAAACAGGGAGATTACATGATTTAAACTTCACTAACACACTTCCTTGATAGTCAAACACTGAGCTGTGTAAACCGTGCAGGTCTGGTGAACTTTGACCCTAGATGTTTTGGCATTAGAACACACCTCTGACTGGTTTCTCATTCGCTGCTTTACAGCTGCTCTGCCAGTGGACCAGGCTGAATGTATTTGGTGGTGGTGGTGTTGTTGTTGTTTCTGGAGGCTCAGGTGGGTGGCAGGATATTATGGGATAGCAGGCCAGCCAGATGGGTTATTGGCGGCGTTTCTCCAGGAGGCGACAGCGCCTGATGGAGAGAGGAGGGAGACCGACAGAGGGGTGATTTAAGACCCCTGGTGGCGTGTCCAGGGGGGTGGGGGGCTGGCTGGCGAGGGGAGCTCGTTAAAAACCATCCACCACCCCCCCCCCTCCATTTAACGGCCCTCCTGTGTCCCGGTCCTTCTAGGAGTCAAGAGACAAGAGATGCAGCATCACAGCTGACAGCAGTGAGAGAGAAGGAGAGAGAGAGATATATGGGGGGAGTGTATAACAGAAGGTGTGTTTGGCTTAAAATGGAAATTGAAGAGAGATTTGTGTCACGTTGCGTATGTGTATGTGTGTGTATACCTTTTGGGCTATAAAAGTCACACAGCGCTCCCTAGGGGGATGACGCAGGGTCTAAGTTATTTGGTCGAACAGGATATTATTCCTGTCCATTCAACAGTGATGTTACTAAACAAAATAGGAACTGGGAGGGAAATCCCACACTGAAATGTTATTTCCATTCCATTTACCAAGAGTAATGTAGGTCTATCAGCAGCCATTGTTAGAGGACCCGAACGTCATTCCCACCTGAATTAAACCAACAATTCGGTCGAGAAAGTTAATGTGTGCCACATCTTTCATATCATTATGGAGTAGATCGATAACCTCAAACATATTTTACAGTGTCAGAAAATACTAAAACCACAGTATATGCATGACAATATTATCCATGGATTACAATTTTTTGTATGTGGCATTGTGTAATTTTTGAAGTTTATGAAAGGACTGTACATTATATACACTTTATTTGGATGTTACTTTGGATAAAAGCATCTGCTAAATGAATAAAACGTAAATATAAAAATCAGTGGAACAAAACACTTCCTCCCCTACTATGACCTCACTTCCTCCCCCGCTCTGACCTCACTTCCTCCCGTGCTCTGACCTCACTTCCTCCCCTGCTCTGACCTCTGACCCCTCGCACCCTGCGTCTCCCCCAGGAGTGCAGGAGTCCCAGCATGAGAAGCTTGTCTCGGTGGCAGGGGAGGGCATGATCCACAGCCCAGACTTCCCGCACACCTACCCCAGGAACACCCTGCTGGAGTGGAGACTGGTCGCCGCCAGCAACATGAGAATACAGCTGACCTTCGACCCGAGGTTCGGTCTGGAAGACCCAGAGGATGGAATATGCAAGTAAGCACCATCAAACGTGAATATACCAAAAACTATATGTACATTTGATCATTAAACTGTCTAACTTCAGTAATATACAGTATAAGGTGGGTAAGTATTGTAAGTCAGTTCAGTGATGAAATGCATGTTACTGAAAGGCAGGCCTTTGGTGGTGGTTTGTTAATGAAGACAAGAGCTTCCTGTGCACGCTTGCCTGGACACTTCCCATCCAGGAAGGACTCACCCAGTTAACATGCGCAAGCCGTGCGCTGCTGGAGCAAGATGTATGCTCTCTGTGTGTTGCGGTCAATTTTTTAAGATTTAGAGTCAAAGTGAGGCCATTTGTGAAATTGCCTTTGCCCTGTGGTGGCGGCTGATGAATATTGAGAAGCCTGAGGCAGTGATTTGTTTTTCTGAGGCTGCCACGGCGATTGGAAGGGGTCGCATATTTTGTCGGATGACCCCCCCCCCTCCCCTTGCGTGATTGGACGGAAGATGGAGGTCCCTTTGTTTGGTGACCACTCACAGCCCCCCCCCCCCCCCCCCACCACCACCACCACACACAGATCATTTAAAATTATTCTCTGCTGTTACTGCCTTTGTCTCTGTTGCCATCAATTTGTTTGAGCGCTGCTGAAGAGATCGATTTATGCCCTGCATCATACTCCCTGAGCTGGGGGCTGTGCATCACGGCTAGCCTGGTTAGTATGGAGGACTGCTGACGAGCTGAGACGATGGTATGGCACCGTGGCTGGTTATTCCTGGAGAGCCCCCTACTGGACGCTAGCAGACATGACGGCGCCTGAACCCCAGAGATGCCATACGTGGCTTTACTGTAGATCCTAATCCCAGAACTTGGATTTAAGATAACATAGGGAAGGATAACAGAAGTGTTGGGCGAGGGGATGAACACAAGTCTCTTCCTCCTTATGTCAGCTGTCTGCCTCGGGGGAGGGTGTCGGTAATTTGAGCCCTCTGGCTCCTACCTTTCTCCATCTTGGATTAGTGGGTGTCTTGTGATGAATGGGGTCAATGTGCAGTCATGACCCCCATATGGGGGGGAGGGTCTAGTGATGATTGACAGCCTTTATGCTAGCCTACCTGCATACAAGACAGCACTTGTAGTCCCAGGGACTCGGGAGACGGTAACAACATCAGTTTGCACGGTTGTGGCCATCTCTACCTCTCCCTCTCGCTAATTTTTCATTTCTCCTGCTGAGGTAAAAATAAATAACAATGTGTTTTTGATTTGATGAAATCCCAAGACACACAGTTCTGCCAGTCCTACCTTTATTGCAATACGCACGTAGCCTACTATTCCCTCACGAGAATCCCACACAAAACATATTTGGGGAATACATTCATTCACACAGCACAGTGTTGCTATGTTACCGTTTCCACGGCGCCACAGCACAATACAGGCTGACAAACAAGAAGAAGCGATTCCAGTCCCCCTAATCAGCAGTAGCCTGAAATATAACAAATAAAAGAGGAGGAGAAATGTTATCGCTCTGCGCTGTGAGAGCGAGCCTGAAGCGAACAGCCATCTACAAGATAAGAGAGGAATCTTCAGATAGTCATCTAATATTCAGCGTATCTGACAGGGAGATGGGGATTCATGTAATCCACGGTGCAGGAAAGTCACTGGGTGTTTTCAGCCTTGCTCTGTGTGCTGTTCAGCCGGCAGTCGACAGTCTAGATGAAAACCCACAATGTGTTGGTTACTAAACAGAGCTATTGTAGTTTATCTGTTTCTAATGTGAGTGGGATTGTGTGGGTGTGTGTCAGGGTATTTTGTAAACCTTAAACGAGGGATGTTGAGACTCCCAGAATGGTGTCACAAGCATGCTTGTGTACATTATTAATGTCCCATCTGCCTCTGTCAGATCCTCTACATGGTACTCGAACTAAAGCTGAAGGATGAATGCAAGACCCATTTCCTTCATTTTATCAATGTCACCCACTGATACCCATCGTTTTTGTGATCTTAGTGGGTATGCCTTGCTGAAAGGATGTGTTTAAGACGATTGTGACATACAGTTTGAGATGATAAACCGTTTGAAACTTGGCATTCCCTCAACCATATAAGTTTCCACCTCTTCTCCTTTGGTCCCGAAACCTTTGGCAAATCAAAGGTGACCTTGTCCGGAAATGTTTTCAAGGTTTATTTATCATCTGAGCAAATCCCTTTTTGGTCTTGGTCCTGTGCCCCCGCGAGTTGTTTTTATTGAAAGAATTTCGGACTGCAACAGCCCGACGCGCTCAAAATGTAAACATGTACTCGAAAGCCAAATATCGGTATTGACACCGCAGAATGACGGGTAAATCGGCCTGTAAACAATAGTTGGGTGATTAGTCCCAGGGTTAAGCAGTCTTTGAACTAAGCTTTTATTGAACGCACCGGGGCCGTTGGGTACACAGAGATAGAAATAACAAGGCCTGAACTGCCTTGAAATGCTAAAGTTGGTCGATGTTGGGCTTGTAAAATCAAAGCGTTGTGGAACATGGTCGTATAGCCAAGAGGAGACTGAGTAAATATTTGCCCATTTTTCCCACCCCAAATTGTTTATTTGGCTCTTATGGAATTCAATAGAGCAATATAAATCGTATGTGATTCAAGTATGCGAGCCGTTTTGTCACGTTCCGACACAAGTCAACATTGGCCAGTAGCCTACTAGAACGGAATTGAGAATACAGTACAGTAGGCGGCTAGGCTCTGTAGCAATCAAGGTCAACCAACATATTAAACAAAACGCAAAATGCTAAACCCACACAGATTTGTTCTTCATTATTTGGAGCCCATTGAAGTTCCTCACCCAGTAATGTAATTCCTTGCTAAGTGCTTACAAATGCCAAAGTAATTTGTTGTGCAACTTTGTAAACATCAGGAGTTTGTTTTTCGGGCGTGGGCAAAAAGCTGATTTGAGGCGGAACTGTGCTAAACACCGTAATCACTAATGAGCGCAGTGTTTAATTGAAAAAATAAATCTTGACAAAAGACTTAATGCGTTCTTGGCATTTAGCGTCAGACTAATAGCCTTGTCCCAAGGTCTGCATCAGCGGCCATTATCACTAACGGAGGCCGAACGAAACCACTAACTAGAAACCCACCTGAGGTTGCTGAACACAATGCCGATGCAGCACTCATCTTTTCTCATTTAGTATTGGCTGTAAATAATAGAGGCGCCTTATAACTCCCTGCCGTGACACTGAGCATTAGGAACCGCTGTTAGAAACCGTTTAGCACTAGCTTTAGCACAGCTCCTTCTCAGAGGGCTGGCGGTGGATGGATGAGGGGGAGGGAAGGAAGGTAAATAAAGTAATGTTGGGGAGGGGAGCGGTTCAGCAGGACGGAATTACAAGTGGATAAGGACTCAAAGCTGATTGTTATTGTGGCCGCTTTAGAAGAGACAGTTCAGGGGACCACATGCAGCATCGAGTCAAAAGCTTTTACTCAACTTCTCTCTCATTCTCTCTCTTTCTCAGGTATGATTTTGTGGAGATAGAGGAGCCAGCTGAGAGCAGGATTGTGGGCCGCTGGTGTGGCTCTCAGACGGTTCCTGCCTCGCACACGTCCAAAGGCAGCCAGATCCGAGTACGCTTCGCCTCCGACGAGTACTTTCCCTCGTCACCAGGATTCTGCCTTCGCTACTCCCTTCTCCCCGTCGTAAGTTCAGCTCTTCTGTCTCAGAGCAAACACTCAATCACTCTCACAAGTGGCATTTGGTCGATTGCCTACAACGGTTTTGATTGTGCATCTTCCACAGTTTTTGTTTTGGTGGCATTTACTTAATGAGCTGCTGGGAGGATGATTGGTCATTTGGCGGTTGGAAAGAGTGTATGAGGTCGATGCATGGATGTAAGCGTGTTGGAGAGGCATGGTGGTGTCGGGGATTAAGCCAGACTATCCGGAGTCAAGGACTCTGTTAAAATGTGGTCTGTTGCACTCCCCTCCGAAGGCCTCCACACAGACACACACACCTCCGGATCATCTCATTTACATTTAGTCATTTAGCAGACGCTCTTATCCAGAGCGACTTACAGTAAGTACAGGGACATTCCCCCCGAAGCAAGTAGGGTGAAGTGCCTTGCCCAAGGACACAACGTCATTTGGCATGGCTGGGAATCGAACTGGCAACCTTCAGATTACTAGCCCGACTCCCCTCACCACAGCCATCTGACTCCCTTCTCCCATCTCCTTTCTTTTCTCTCACTACATCCTTTCACTCCTGTGTCTCCCTCGCCGGTCTTTTCCCTCTGCCGAGACCACACACATCAGCCCCATTCTTCCCAGCTTACTGAAGCCCAGAGACGAACCAAAGCTGTGTTTTAACCTGCCATGTCGCAGTCCCGTTCACTCGCTCTAAGTAAACACCTGTACCCTTCATTAATCTGGAGTAGCCTGCAGCGTAGGGAAGTCTCTGTTTCTGACAAGAACAAATGCAGATGGAAGGTCAGGGACAGGGTGTCTGTCTGTCAGTTGGCCTTTTCCTTTTTCTAGAATAAGATTTTGTTCCTTTTTTTTCTTTTCATCTACTTTTCAGATTTGTTTATTAGTTTAGACTCAGTTTATTATCGCTGCATTCTTCCTCTTTTCTTTTGTTTGCTACATTGGCAGCTCATTTAATCCATGTGTGTATCAACTCAAATGCACAATCCTGACTTTTTAGAACAGGTATAAAGGACTTTACCGTTTCTTGGGATTGTCCTGTTCCCTGTTTCAGCTGTGATGCTCCATATGGGTTTCTTATGCTTTTACACAAATGGTTTTCTTTGATAACGTCTGAGCACTGAGATTTTGGCAATTTAATAATATCATGAACTGACAACTGTTTTATTGTGGTGCTTTCCACATCTCCACACTCCCATCTCCATTTACATAGCATCCAACTACAGAAGGTAATTTTCTGAAATCTATCCTCTTCCGGAAATTATTTTAGTAGACAAGTTTGTTTTTGATATGATACCCTTCAGCTGCACTCATTCAAGCCTAAACCACAACCTCACCATCTCCACTAAATTAGGTTCATTGTTTTTTATTGAACAAAGACATGTCGTCTATATTTTTCATAAGAAAGGTGATGCATGATAGCTTATATGAAAATACATCTTGTTATATCAAGACAGGCAGGCTGACAGACCTAGGTATAAACATGCACACAGGAAACTCATACACACGCTATTGTTTTGAGATGAAACGAGCACAAAGCAGCTTTATCATTCATGTTTTGGCAGTGTTCCAAGAGGGAGTTCGTTTTGAAGAAGCCATGAGAGGAAAGGGTAGCTTGGCCCCACTGCGGCACAACCTCCCCTGGAGCGTCCATAGGGCGCTGGAAATGCACCCTAGAACAGCCGCGCACTGTTTCCTTGCGGTAAACCATCGCTACTGGAACCTGGGGCTGTTAGGGCAGCAGTTTAGTTTATATTTAAACAAGCAATAATTCCTCTTTACCACTTCCATGGAAAGGGGGGAAAAGAAAAAAAGAAAATCAGACCGGGTCTGTAATTCACAGGAAGGGTTTTTGGAAAGCTAAAGGGCCAAGGCAAAAAGGTTGTTGAAACATGACCGGGTGCGGAATAAAGACAGTCTCTGAACAGGAGAACGAGGGAGAGAGAGAGGGGGGGAAAAGGGAGGAACTGATATGTCATTGTCTCTCCAATGTAAGACCTGGGGTGAAATACTGACCCTCCAGTCTGTCCCTGAACTGTCTGCCTGTAGTGGACGGAAGCCCGCCCGTGTCTAGGTCACATGCTGTCCAGATAGAGTCCCATGAAGACCCTTGATGTTCACTTGAGATGGAGGGATGATGGATGAAAAGGAAAGCCTGGATCCTAGATGAGGTGGATTGGTTTATGCCGTGGTGTATTCCTGAGAATCAAAGGCCTGCACAGCTGTTTTTAAACCAACCTCAATTGCAGTGTGTAAATACGGAACTCAAAAGGTTGTTTGAGCTTCTTCTCGTGCAAGGAAGTGGTTTTCAGTTCTGTGTGAAATTGTAGACTGTGTTTCAGAGGTCTATGAAGTTAGTATTTTTAAGCCATCATCTCATCATAGCCATATTGTTACACTAACCTGGGTTTTTGCTTTATGAATTAAAACATGGTTGTACTTTAAGATGAAAATTTGAATAGTCAACAAAGCAGTAAAGTTATCAAAGATAAATGTTTTTTATTTATTAGTTCGACCAAACATCTTTCCTGACTTAAATGTGATGCCCCACATCACTGCTATGTCATCATCCTCCTCAAACATATTGCAGCTTTAAAAATACATTAACCATGACAACTCTCATCAGTTATGGCAACATTTTACACTTTGATATAACTTTACATTTCATACTTTTCTGGATTGGTACATTCCTATCAAATGTCCTGGCTGGCGATGTATACAGTATAGCATGTGAATACGCGTAGTGTTCACCACTGTACATATTTGAGATATTTTTGATCCGGTCAACCTTCTCTCTGTACACATTGTCCACCCTTTCTCCTTTCTGGCAGGATCCTCGGTCTGCAAGCCCGTCTACCAGCTCAGCTATTTTCCTTATAAAAGATTGACACAGTCTGCAACCAATTTGAAACACCTTTTAGTAAGACCGTGGAATACAATGGAATCCATTCAGTATTTGAGTTTTATACCTCTGGAGATTAATTCCTGCCCAATGAAGTTGTTTAAGATAAAAGACTTGGTTTCAAACTTAGGGAAGAAAAAAAAAAGGTAAGATGTAAGTCAGTTATGAGGCCAAATATTTTCCGGGTTGCTATGCAAGAAGAGGTCATCGCTCTGGTATGTCTGAAGGAGAGGAGTTGATGACTTGTGAATTCTGATAACCCTGACCAAAGAAAACAAGTCCAATCAAAAAGATTAATTGACCCTTTCACTCATTTCTTTATCTGCTTCAGATATTCTTCCAATGTTTCCTCATATTCTGATGTAACCAGTGCTAACATTGGTTTTAAGTGTAAGCACAGAGGTTCAACTTATCGATGGTGTTTGACAGCGTGATACGTTCACATTGTGGTTCTCAATGTGATGTCACCTTGTTGCATTGTGTAGCTGAGATGTTATTCTTGCATCGTGCCTTGTGAAAATAAAGAGCATTCCTTGGCTCCAACCACCTTAATACTGTTAGAACCATGCACTTCTGATCCCTGAATATCCACCAGGGCTCAACATTAACATTTTTTGGCACTGTCCCCACCGGGCCAGTGGGTTTGAAACTTACTGGCCCCAAGACAATTTTTACTGGCCCCCCCTCCAAAAGTTGTAATTTATCATTGTTACAACAAAACCAAAGACTTATAAGTTGTGTTATTCTGTTAACATGTTTAACCATTTATTAAACACATCCTGGATATAAAAAGAACAACAATTAAATCACATTTCTAGTGATAAAAAATAAAAAGGTAATATTCAGCAAAATAATTGACTTTTAACCTCAAACGTGACGTGCTCTCTTCCCTGCTGACAGCCATCTCTCTGCACAACTGAAACCTCTGGTCCCTCAATGCTAATATATAAAAGCTTCCATAGCATTTCATCAGTATGATACTAAGTACCCAAGTCGACACCATTCTTCTGCTGCAGTTCAATAGCCTGGGGGAACTAGGCGAACGGCTGGCCCGTCTTAATTACGTGATATGCCGTTGTTATAAATCGTGCAATAACACGATGGGCATCTACATTTAAATTCCTGACCAGCATAGTCAACGGCCTGGAAGATGGATTGTCAACCATCCGCTTAGCTGTCACGCAAACCAGGTGCTGTCTGCTACTGCTAGCATGGCTGGTCAGGTATTGTTTTCGAAAATTGTCGGTGCCTCTGTAAAATGTAAAAATATCCACTTTTGTCTGCTTTAGATGGGAACATACGACAAACGACACAGTGCATCTTCGTTCCATAAAAAAGTTGCTTCCGTTTGAGCTCGTAGCTCTACTTTGCTGCCATCTTCACTTTATTGTCTCGCGCCAGTTGTTAAAAAATGTATAGAGATTAGAGAATTACAATTTGACAACCACTCGTCACTCCTCAACTCTTGATTTGCCAACTGTGCGCCCCAGGAGCTGCAAAGTTATTTATGCATTTAGCAGATAGCAAAACATATGAAGGATGTTAACTTTTACAATGCAATTTTTTTCAATCAATAATTTGCAGTGGCCCGATCGGGCCAGTGAGTTGCTAGTTTAACTGTCCCGACGTTACTTTTTACTGGCCCCGGGCCATCGTTATTGTCGAGCCCTGTCCACTGTACGTTCTATATGTACCACTTAAGTTGCCTGTGATAAAAGCATCTGCAAAACAAATGAAATGTAAAGGGTACATCTTCCTCAGAGTATTTGAGCCACGTTATAAATCATTTCTATCCAGGCCTGAGAATACCTGTACGTCCATATTTTTTATAATGGCTTCATAAGGCTATATAACAGAAACCAGGGCTGTCTACAGTAAAATGGCCCTCGGCACTTTAACTTCAAATGAAAGTAATGAAAGCTACCAGATTCATAACACCTGATTTTACAATTTCTCAGAATTCATGCCAGTCAAATGTTACGGTGGCCGCCTTTTGAGCCCTTTGTTCACAAATTCCTTAATATTCCAGGAGGCTCTCGTCTGCAAACCAAAGCTTTATTCCCACAGTTTTTATCTGTCTCTGAAGGATTTCTTGGCTCCTGCATCTGAGCCGTACTCTA
This sequence comes from Osmerus eperlanus, assembly GCF_963692335.1. Lineage (NCBI taxonomy): Eukaryota > Metazoa > Chordata > Actinopteri > Osmeriformes > Osmeridae > Osmerus > Osmerus eperlanus. Next base: position 16,289,314 of record NC_085030.1, read on the forward strand.
CAGAGGGCTGTTAATTGGAAGAGGGTAGCACCGTCCGCATTCACAAGCTGTTAATGGTTTCCATTCCACACACCTACCTACTGCCAAGGCCAGGCCTTCCTAATAAGAACCACACAGTATGACTTAACCCAAAATATTCAGCCATTACATCAATGTTTTGTTGTGGATTAACTACTGTACAACAATTGGCATTTTGTTACTGGCAATGAAATCGATGCCTGTCGCATTGCCCTCGTTGAGGTTGTCAGTGGGAGTGATATCACCACCTTCCTAAAACATTTCTTGTTTATCTGTGAAGGTCTGTTGTTCTATTCAAACAACTGCTGCTGTTCCTGACCAGTTTTCCTTGCTGTTGTCATGGCAATGCTTTTGACCTGTCAGTCGCAGGAGGATTATTCCGGTATCGCCACGGAGACCAGCAAACTGACATGTCGGACAAGCTCAGCAGAGTGTCACTGACCAGGAAGGTCGAGAGGATTATAAAATCCTCAGGTATCAATCTGCTGCCTCTCTCTGAGCCTTGAGAACATGCCCAGAGTACTAGCAGTGCTGAGCTGCTCCACTTAGGAAGGTGCAGGATTCTCTTCTTGGGTGTTTATAAACTTGTCTTTTGTCTACTGGGTCAAAATGCTGCTGTGAGGGTGGTAGGGGTATGGTGCCAATGTTTCCTCAATGGTGGTTTTCTGAATGAATGACTTTGTTCATCCATCTGCACCTGGTATGGAAAGCATCCAAGAATCCCTTTGATATTTAATACCGACTTTTGTTTCCTTTTTGTTTTTTGTTTTTTTACATAAATGGGACAATTTGAGAATTGCCGCTCCGGTGAAACATCCTAAAGGTAGAAGTCCTGACTTGTTCTCCCTCCGGTTGTCTTTCTCCAGAGCATCTCGGAGCTGGAGGTTCTGGTGGCGCTCGCCCCGCCTCTCCCGAGCGTGGACGCCCTCTCTGAGGTCGTGGCTGGCCTCGGCACGGTGGAGGAGGTCATGAAGTACTTAGAGCCGGAACGCTGGCAGCTGGACATGGACGAGCTGTACAAGCCCACCTGGCAAATCCTGGGAAAGTCCTTCATCCACAACAAGAAATCCAGAGGTGAGACAAACTGTCAGTCTGTCAGGGTTGTTTTTTATACCTGAGTTTTGCTTTTTACGCATGTTTTGGTTAAGCTGAGCTCTTCAAACCCTTTTATTATCCAAGATTTATTTTGACTCGGTGCAGCATACTGACAGGTCAGTGTTTTAACCCCACCTGTAATCCTCAAACGAGGACCAACTGAAGAAACTGTTGGATGCACTTCCTGTTCCAGGAGTAGACCTCAACCTTCTCAGAGAGGAAGTGAAGCTGTACAGCTGCACCCCACGGAACTTCTCCGTCTCCCTGCGCGAGGAGCTGAAGAGGACAGACGCCATCTTCTGGCCCAGCTGTCTTCTGGTGAGGCGCTGCGGGGGAAACTGTGCCTGCTGCTCTCACCGTTGCTACGACTGCCAGTGCGTCCCAGCCAGGGTCACCAGGAAGTACCACGAGGTAAGAGTTGTCGTGGAAACTATCTGGTTGGTTTTATGAGTAGTTTTATTTTTTTATTTTCATCCACAGTTGTTGAGGTCTGCCCACAGTTGTGGGGAAATTCACTCCTCAGTGAAATGTCTGGGGGGCAAAATGGCAAATCGAAACAGATTTGCCGTTTTCAAAAAGGGGACAGGACATGTCCCACCGGTGTATAATGAAACTTCTGCCCCTGCTCTGTGCTGCAGGTCCTCCTGCTGAAACACAGGAGTGGAGGACGAGGGTTGCAGAAATCCATGACTGATGTGCCTCTGGAGCACCACGAAGAGTGTGCCTGTGTGTGTAAAGACGACAGGGACTGATCTGCACACCTGTTGCACCAGAGCCACAGTCGTCCCACGAGCCACTTGAAAGGATTCTCTCCTCGTCGTCCCCAGCCCACATCTCATCCCCCCACCCACCCCGACTGGGAGCGAATAAGATGGCTGGCTTGTCCCGGTGCTCTTTGCTAATTGGATGGGAGTGAAACAGGCTAGGTGGATTTGGCTGTAGTGGAGAAACTTTAGTTTATTTGAAGTGCATTTTTAAAAGACACGTGAAACAAACTGAATGCACTGGAACTGGACCTATTGTTTTTTGTTTTTGTCCTGATGATGCTTCTCTTGTGGGTTCCCAGAGATGGGAACAGGTGCTAAGGACTGTATTTGGCTGTTAGTTTAAGAGGACATTTGTCTTTTTTTTTTTTTTTACCTTTTGGAGGACTTGTTCAAATTCAACACAAATGGCCTCTTCTCTATCGAGTACTTTTGTGTATGCAAGTGTGCTGGCTTTGTGCGCTGCCTCTGGGACATTTATTAATCACATCAAGGAGAAAAAGGAAAGTCCTTTTATCAGTGATACTCAACTTCTTTCTCTCTCCAGATTTTTCCAGCGATTAGATTTTTGGAGTAAAGAAATGGAAGAAAAGATTAAGTAGTGAATCACTGCTGAGCTTGATGATGCAACTGTATTGTGTAAATCAATCTTTATGTTTTGTACTATATCTTTTTTTTTCTTTTTTTTACCAAAGATACTCAGTGAGTTGATAAAATTGCACACTTAAACCAAATGGGTGTTGTCAGACATCTCAACAGTGGTGTCAAATGCATTTTCTTTAGAGCTCCATCCATATAACCCTAAGTAGTGAGTGGAACATTTAAAATTGTGCATTTAAGGTATTTATTTTGTTCACCAAAAGTCCAAAATGTGTTTCTTTACAGTATGCTAAACGTGTAGTTATTCATTAATTTGTAGTGTGAATTCTAATGGTATTTTTTTAAATATTTTTTACCTACACACCATGACACAAATGTGTGTGGTCATCGTCTCAATACCAAAGTTATTTAACAATACTTTTTTATAATTGTATGTATTTTATTGTACTTTAGAAAAGAAATAAACACAACAGTGTATTACTAGAGATAGTTTTACGCTATAATTTACACCTTAGAGAGATTGAAATATCTTTTTTTTTTTTTTTTATATAAACTAGAACCGTTACCCATATCCTCAATAAATGAGTCACAAGAAACAGTTTTATCCACACAGTTTATAAACTTTGCTTTTTCAATGACAAGAGTTAGCAGGTTCTTGGATTCCAATGTATACATCATTACCAATCATCTTCAAAATTGCTACAGGATACAGTAAGTAAGTAAGTAAGTAAGACTATTTATATAGCACATTTCATACAAGAATTGTAGCTCAAGGTGCTTTACATAAAATCAATATAAACAATAATACAAGTGATAAACAATTCAAACAAAAATAAAAATCCCAATAATATCTCTGTTCAAGAGAGAAAACAACTTTAAAAAGTAGGAAAACCCTTTTGAGATAAAATTACTTAAATGCTTCGGTAAAAAGGTAGGTTTTAAGCTGTCTTTTAAAAATGTCTAGAGTGTTTGCTTCCCTAATATTTATGGGTAATTTGTTCCATAATCACCAATCTTCTTATGACTGCTTCTGGTGACCTCTAATAGGCCTGCATTTGATGATCGCAGTGTTCTAGCTGGTGTGTAGTTTATAAAGGAGTTAGCAATGTAGCTAGGTCCTTGTCCGTGTAGAGCTTTGTATGTGAGGAAAAGGACCTTAAAGTCAATTCTGAAAGTAACAGGGAGCCAGTGTAAAGTAGCTAGGACAGGACTAATGTGTTCTCTCCTTTTAGTTTTGGTTAATAATCTAGCTACACAAACAAACAATCTACAGGATTGTTTGTGTACTGTATACATACAGCACAGTATAAAATGTATGTTTTTTGTGTGTATCACAAAAAAATGGGTTTCCCATAATGCAGTGCCAAGAGGTCAGAGGTCAGCATGCCTCAGTCATATTTCTTGAGGTACACATGAGGTAGAAAGGATCATTTGGGGTATTGGTATGCTTAGAAGAAAGAAAAGAAAAAAAAAAGAAATCTCCCAGGGATGTTTGTACATCAAAATCACCTGGAATTTTATGTCCCACCAGGCTCAGAACATTTTATTTGACCAAGAAAACCTCTTAGCATGCCTGCTCCCTCCCTCCCTCCCACATTTTTTTCTCCTCAGACTTTCTCTTTTCTCTCCGTCTCGCTCTCTCTAATGTAATCACCCAAACTAATTCATCATCAAAAACCAGTTAAATCAAATATCACGGAAACATTTGTCCTCGAAGCATTGAACTTCTGTTTCCACCCCACCCTGAGGTCCGACAGTAGATCAGCCCAGTATAACATACCAAGACACTGTCCTCTCTCCTCTGGGCTGTGAGGTCATCTGGAGAGAGCTTCTCATTTGTCCATCTCAGATGGCTGTCCATGCCAATTACTCTGATCTAATGTACATGCTGGCAGGAGTCCGTTGTGACGCCAGATGCTACTGCAGAAACCCTCTGGGTCCCAGGGTGATTTTTATAATATTAAACAGACTCCCTCCTTCCCTCCACCTTATTTTATGTATTTCTCTCCCAGTTTCTAGAGAATCTCTCGACACGGAACAGCGTGTGTGTGTGTGTGTGTCAGTCAGGCTGCAGTCCAGTATTTACCATCTCCACCATCACTTTTCATCCCATTTCCCCCTGACTCATGTTCCATTTGACCCTGTCAAGCTGCAGACGATACGTTGTTTTAACATGGTTGCTTTTCAAAGTCCATTCGTCGGATTGCAAACAAATGACATTAATGGTGTTGCAAGGGATTCATAAATTTGTTTTTGCCCAAATGTTTATTTTAATTTTCAATATATATGCAGGAGAGATCTTTGACTGGATTTCCTAACATGTGCCAAAACCTTTTTTGGGTCTGTGTGAAGTGTGAGAACCTTAGCTGTGCATCTTCCTCTTCCTACATTAATCCTCTTTTAAATGACACAATTAATTAACTTGGCGTGTTGACAGCAGCGCTGGTCGCATGGATAGATACCAGGGAAACACTGAACTGAGAAACACTGAACTGAGAAACACTGAACTGAGAAACACTGAACCTGCCGAACTAACAGATTTGCCCTTTTCCTTCCCTTGCTGTCCCACCTGACGGCCGTGTCCTTGGTTGGTTCACATTCATCTCCAACTGTAACAAAGCTCCTCCTGAAAACACACTCATATTCTTGCGAACACAAGATGTGGGCAGTACAGTAGCTTTTCCGGTCTGTTTTCTGAGTGTTGTCTGGTGAATAAAGGGCGAGTCATCCGGGAAAGGGCTTTCGATGAAGGTAGTTATGGTTTCCTCACCACTGAGGTACCACGGTTGTGTGCTTCCAGTCTGTCTTCAAGGCCTTCAAAACTAGCTTACGCACAAGCACAGCATTGAAGTATTAGTCTAATTCAACTACATTCTAGTTTAACTATGAAGGAATGAGTTAAACTTTCAGTTTTATACTAAGCTACAGAACCAACCCGTTATTCCAGAAACCCTTTGAAAGCCCTTTGCTACATTTTTAGATTGTACAGCATCAACAATCACTCTGGCACACGTCAGCTTTTAGACCACAGTAGTAAAAACAAAACCCTCCCTACTAACATCACCCTCCCATATCCTCGCAACCACTTCATCCTCCTTACGGCACAGTAGCAAATGACTGTGCCGTAAATTCCCACGAGTGCCTGCCATCGATTGCGTTGCGGGATCGTCCATAACACTCCTGTCTATGGGAGCACTGAGTGATCAGAGAGTAGGACGTCATTACTGTGGGAGTATTCGTCTCCAGATGACATCTCCAGTGTTCCTAATTGGTCCTTAGTATGGATGGAGAGGCCATGTTACGTTTTAAAAATTATAGTGTTCTTGTGCTGTGGTTTTCGGGGAACGGGCAGCGTTACTGGGAAAAGCAATGTCTCTGACTGGTATTAATCACTGGGTCAGTAAACTGTTTGCCAAGGAGCGCTTGCGAGACCCTCATGTTAAGTATAGGTTAAAATGTTAGACAGATGTCTCCCATTCTGGTTGTAGTAGGCCCAACGGTAATTTATCTGAGTTGTCATTTCTACCGCCAAACATCCTTAAACACGGCTGCATTGGCGGTTGCGTGTCAAACTGCTAGCTTCATCTTAACCGGTGCAGCCAAAGTACAGAGCGTTGCAAGGTTATCACCTAGGCTACTCAACCGATGGTGTTTCCAAGCCTAATGCACTCTGACATGATGCTAACAGCCAATGTCGTTACTCATCTGGTCTAACCCACAGGCCACGAGGCAAATGCATTATTAATAACGTGCAAGGTCAAAAGTAGCAGAATACTTTTCGGGTTAGTTTTCAGTGCTATAAGTGCACGGATGTGCTGTTAGTGCACTTCAAATAATTAGACCCATTTAGCCATAGTCTTATCGATCTCCAGATCTAAACTTTGACAGACAGAAACTAGAGAGGCCAGCTGTTTCAAGCATAAAATATGAAATTATATTGATGGATGGATGGACAAAACCCAAAGCACAGACACCTGTTACAGAAGCAGTCATTTGAAAATATTAAACTGTAGGTTTAAAAAAAAAACAAGTAGGCCATGCCTTCTTAATGCATCGCATCTCAGCCCTCTCCTTTCCTATTAACGCCATACAATAGGAGGCAGCTACAATACAGTTTGAAACGTAATTTTTTTCTACCAATTTCTGTTGCAGTTATTCACTCTACTATTCACTCTACTAGACTGTACATGTGCAAGTGAGAGCCTTGAGTATCCATGACTCCTCACGGAGTCTCAGCCCCCCCCACCCCACCCCCGACCCCACCCACCAGGCCTCCCCCCTCCTCTCCTTCTGCCTTGTAAAGGAGGGTGCAGCGACAGCAGACAGAGTGGCCATGAGCTCCCAGGTGACAGATGTGAGCTCCATATGGCCGTGGGTCCTGGAGGTCAGATGCTCTCCCAGGGGCCTGTGGATAATCATCTAGGAGCTCCCTACTAGGGCTCCACTGTTACCCAGGCCCCACCCCCATGACACTGACAGATGCACACAGAGACCGGCGCTGACACTTGAAAAATGCACCGATAACGTCTCGTGTTTTCTCCCCTACAGCCCCCTTCCCCCCCCTCCCCGGGAGAAATTCGTTCCTGAATAGAGGTATTGATGGCATATGTAGACGACATGCTTCTGTGATCTTTATACGTCTGTGTTGCTGGGAGTGGAGACAGGGTTTGCTTTTGTTTGGTCATCGCTCACTTGTGAGAGGGTGAGGTACACCTTGACTAGGCGACTGTGTTTTATGTTTATGGTGCGGCATTTACACAGTAAAGACAATACAGCTCCGACATTGATCTGTTTCGATCGAGTGGACGGGGGTGCCATTCTGGGAGCATAAATTAACAAGGAATGGATGGTCTGGATGAATGGAGAACTGTCACTGCGCCAGAGAATCCTGACAGCTGGCACCATTTTCTATTCCGAGTTTATTATTTTCTGTCTGGGGCTGCTGTGTAGGAGTGTGTGGGATTTACAGTTTGGATATGGTTAGTCGAGGGGAGTGAGCTTCCTCCTTCTGATGAATTAGCCATGGGTCCGCTCACTGTGAACACCAACTTCCAACAGTCCAACTCCATTTGCTGCCAGACCTAGGCTCTGTAGCATTTAAGTTCAGAAGCTAACTTCAGAGAGGCCTTGCAGAATTTTCTAGCACTCTTTCAGGTAGTGTAGTGCAGAGGGTATTCTTGACAGGAATTTTTCATCCCCTAGAGAAGGAGGTAACACATCGTTTATTTTGAAGAATTTCAACATGGATTGACAAACCCAAGGGGCATACTGTATGGTAGCAATCCCCCAAATTGAAAAAAATGTGTTACGGTAAGCCAAAACCAAAGATCAGCTTGTATCAAATACAACGTTTATCAGTGTCAAATCGCTCATCCGGATCTCTCCTCATCGATTGTGACCTCACAGTCCTGTGTTCCGCTGCTGAGTTGTTCTTTCCGTCACTTCAAAGTCTCCAGAAATAGTCAGGAACAGTTCCAGATTGTCATCACCCACTCATGGCGGAGGAGAAGGTAGGTCACCTCTGGTACATGTTAGCATTTCACCCCCACATTAGCAAAACACAGGGCCTCTCAGTGACCTGACAGACAGAGATTAATGGGGTCTAATGCCATTTGTTATTCTTTCCAAAAAGTTAAATCTACTGAATCGTTTTTCAGTATGCCATCAACTAGAGTAGTCATGAAGCTAGGACACCCCCAGCATGCTAGCCTGATACAATACTGGAGCCAGGAAGCCTTGAGGAAAACGACAGTTGAGCTGTGACCGTCTCTTCCCGTGCCTTTTCTCTCTTTTCAAGCGTGGCAGCCCTCGGCCAACACTGTCACTCCGGTTAGTTTAAGACAGAACAAAGAAAGAATTAAACACCTGTATTTGACTTCCCTCCTCTCCTGAAGAAAAGAAAATGCCTAAAAACAACACAAGCCAGGAGAGGACAGCCTCATTACTCATCAGAAATGAGCTTTTTTCCCCCGTAGCAGACAACCGCTCGCCAGAAAATGACAACTCACTTTCTCCTCTACATGTCTGGGCTTGCCCGCTGTTGAGAATTAAGTATAAGATTCGGGGGAGGTATACTCCGTGCCCTGGTCAAATAGTTTACTTCATCCTGTTTTCTTTTTAGACCCTGCTTGGAAAGAGGTTCACAGACCACATGGGAGGCGCTACAGAGAGCTAGTCAGCCCTCCACTAAATGCGCCCTTTCTACAGAGGCATTGCAGGGCCGGTGCCTATAATCTACTTCAGTGATGTGGTCACTCGGAAAAAACCCTGGACGGGGTCAGTTTACTCTTTAATAGTAAAGGTTTACAAATTTAGGAAACCACCCTTGCCTAACGACAAGAGTTAGCCTCCTGAGGGGAGTGAAGAGTTTCCAGCCATTTTCAAATCAGCTTCTGGAAAATGTCAACAAAATGTCCCTCTTAATTAGCTTAAGTTCTCTATGCGGCATATAGTCACAGGTGATACCATCTGCAGAGGAACAGATTCAAAGCAAAATGTCTATTTATCTTGACATTTAATCTAACTAGCCTGTTGACCAAGCCAGGAATTAGAGGTGGCCCTTAAATATCTTTTTAAGTCGGAGGCGATTCGATTCCTTTTTCCCGCTTAACTGCAGACAGGTATTTTAAATTCAGCAGTAAGTGAGGCTAAAATAAACGCTGTTATCACACAACCTGTTAAACCCTGGAGGGTCCACGGTCTGGAACCCGGGTCGACCACGGGGGCCTTTGGGGCAGACAGATCCATGTTTGTTTGAGCATACCATTGTTTATGAAACATCCTGGCGGGTAACACACTTTGAGGAGAAGCCAAAGTCAACCCACACCAAGTATTTGCCAATCTCTTTAACCAGGTTTTAATCACATTGTTTTTCCCCACTCCATAGCACTCTTTGTCAAAAACATTTTAACATGTTTTTTTGGTTTTTCGGGTGAAGTTTCTCTCTACACAACTGTCTTATCCACAGAGGACTGTCTTGTCCAGGGGGGCTTTTACTTTGAAGAGAATAAACCGCCAGCTGTGATCCACTCTGCTGTTGCCGAGTGAGATGTGCTTACCTGCTGGGTCTGTCTGATTCACACCCACTGTTCAGATGGTAGAGGAGGCTGAGTGTGTGTGTGTGTGTGTGTGTCTGTGTGTCTGTGTGTGTGTGTCTGTGTGTGTAGATGTCAAATTAGAGGGATCTAATTTTATTGCAGCAATCTGTCACTCTGTTCTAAATGGCTTTGGACTGCAGACTCTGCTGCCTGTAACATTGTCTTTATCTTGCTCTGCAACACCTAGTTGAAGATTTCTAGAAAACAACTAAGTCCCACCTTGATGTGGTCCAACCTGCCAAGTCACCTACGAACGGAGTTCACGGTCTTCATCCTAGGGCTGCACAACTAATCAAATTTTAATCACGATCACGGCTTCCCACGATCAAATTCGCGTGATCGAGCGATATTTAAAACGGGTCATTCCGTGCATAGTTCCAAAGTTTTTTTTTTTTTTTTAGCTTCCTTAAATATATTTACACAATGTAAAATGTAAAATAGTGCTCTGAAGTTTTGCTACATTTTCATTATTGTTTTTATTTTTTATTTTTATTCTTTAACCTTTTCATGTTCCTGTTAAATTTGCCTGAAAACGCCTAAACAGCATACCCAAAGTAAATTGGAAGCTGTTCTTGAACCATTTGGAGTACATGCATGTAAATGATCTCTTTTGAAAGCTGACACTCTGAAGTTATGTCCCCTGTTGTCAGGACCCCTGTCAGTCCTTCTAGTGTTGAGTAATAGAAGCTTGAACACAAGGAAAGTGAAAATTTCTATTTCCGCCTAGATTTTGTTTTGAAAACAGAGGCCTGAAGAGGCCTAGAGGTGGTAGGTATTATCTGGAAGACTAAATTGGACCACAGGTTGAAGCCTTACCCAATTCAAATCAAAAGTCAAACATAATACCACAATATATTCATATTTGACACATGTTTTTATAAGAGTACATCCAGGAATTTTCTAAAAGGGTCTTTTGGAGACTCCAAAATGACCCTTTGTAACCAAGGTCAAGGTCAAATAAAAAGGTATTATTTTTCATAATTGTTATCTCTGGCCCATCTCTGGTACTTAGAAATATCATATATAATAGCTAAATCCCTAATTAGTAATACTGAAACACAAAAACTGAAGCATGAACACATTGGAGTGCTTTATCTGATTCCAAGGATTGGCGCACAAAGAACACTGATTCTGTCAACCATATTGCGCAATCGACTGTTATTTTGAAGGCTCCACAGACGCATACAAATGAGGTATTGGCATTTTCAGCTAGCTGTCAGCTACAAGGCTAACGAGCTAATTTCAGAGCCAGTCGAAGCCAGTTCGAGAAATTTGTTTAGAACGAGTGTGGGGGGGGGGGGGCGGGGGGGGGGCAGGACGCACAGACCTAGTTGGCTTTAGAGGGCTGTCAACGGGGCATGGAAGCTCCTATTGGGTCGAACAAGGTGTCAATCAAAAGGGGAGGGTTCAACGGACATTTTGAGACCTTCATTTTGTAAATACTCCGTTGATAAATCGGAGAAAATAACACTTTTATGTGAACAAGTTGTTTCTTCCGTCGGCTAACTTGCATAATGAAACAAAGGATAATGGCTATTCATGAACGTAAAACATTGTATTTGGACGAATTACTTTACATGGTTAGATACTTTGAACCCTTGGGACTTACGCAGATCAAGTTTTGATGGCATGATTTGCACACCTGGACCTATTTGAACAACTTAGGGTGAGTACAACTTTTTTCTTTGGCATTGTTGAAGGAATGTTCACCGGAAAAAGACGTTGACTTTGCTTGCTATTGCGACTTGATCTTGAATTGGTTTATTTCAATGGAAGCACAAGAATCGTAGCTTTCCAACGATGTATAACATGTGTAGCGTCTAAAAAATATATTTTTTAGAATTTAGTGCGTAGTAACTGAGGAAGGGGGAGGCAGCATTTTTGTCTCGCGGGCGAAACAGGAGCGTAAACAGGTTAAGGAAATGCACTGAATTTTGGTGAATAAGAGGACCTAGTTTATTTTGATGCACATATTTGTACATTAGCGGGAATGTAGCACAATATGGATGTGATAATTAATCGTGATCTCAATATTGATCAAAATAATCGTGATTATCATTTTGGCCATAATCGTGCAGCCCTACTTCATCCTCATCAATAAGTCTCAGGTACTTAATTGGCAATAATATTCTAGTTACAAGTAGGATATCATGGATGTGGGGTCATGCTGGATCTGCCCTCTAGAGGTTTTGACGATGAATTACACACAGAAACAACACAACAAGACTTTAAGAGCAGGGATTCATGTTTGACATTGACCTTTGCCCTCACTTGTTGACCTTACTTTGTTGCAGTGACCATTTGAAACAGCATGAAGCCTCGTCCTTAATCACACTCTCCTGTCCTCAGTTCATGTCACTGAAGTCAAGTTAGTTATCTCGATTCTTCGTCTGTCTTTGATGATTTCATGATCAATGTCGAAGGTACTCATCTTTTCCTGATGAAAGACAACGTTTTGATCCTGTGAGATATAAAAAATGGCAATTTCATTCTACGTACTTATGGAGTAGCCTTTGATGTAAAACATTACTTCAGTATATAACATTCAGAGCATTTATAGACCTTCTTGGTCCCTGTGGGCTCAGACAATTGAGTCGGTACTTAACGTACTGTACGGTCTCCAGAGCATATCAAACTGTGTTGTCCTCCTTATAAAAACGGCTTTGAAGTCTGTCTCAGATCTGCAAGATCAAACATTCCAATATAAAGCTGTTATGGAATCACGCTACGTATGCCTTATCAAACAACTTTTATCCTCCATTGCAGGGTTCTGTGAAACCTCAAAACCTTGTTGCGTCCCGCGCGGTACGCTACTTAAGCAAGAGATGATTTTTAGAATGTGCAACGAGTGCTGGTCTACCCAGACGTCTGACGGAACATTCCATTGTGGATTATGTTGTCATCAACACACGGAATAATAGCACAGCAAAAATAAAACGAATGTCTTTGGCCTTGTCTCGTAGGTCATGAATTCCTGGCGAGAGTGTTCTTCCATTTTGTGAATTATGATATCTTCATGTTTCTGACCATGTCACAAGTCTGTCAAATTGCATTATTTTCCTCCTTTTTTCTCAGTCATACATCTGTTGTTTATTGTCTGTTAAGCTGTTTGTTTATCCTGGCAGGATGTTTGTTTTAGTTTTCAGTGACTTCTCCAGATAGACAGGCTGTGTATGGCATATACTGTAAGCTACATGTTATAAACCTATTTGCACAACGAACCATTGTTTTAGAAATGGTGATGTCTGTCTGCTAACATTGTAGTGTTGGGACAACGCTTGAAATAAAAGTGGTTTTGAATTGTGGCCCTTAAAACCATGTTGGTTTCCTGGCTTGATCTAGCCATGGATGCAATTTTGAGTAAGTGCCCTCTGGATGAAAAACAAAAACCCACAAGTGTTGAAAATGGTCATTTATCCTGCCAGCTTTGTCCGCACGCACAGTAAAACTCACCCCCTGCAAAGAAACAACAAGTAACGTCACCTCTCACCTCGCACCGTGTCCAGACTCTCCAGCTTCAGACTGCCACTACACCACAAGAAGGATTTTCCCTTTCAACTAAACGCATCTGAAGTTAATGGGCCAAACAGGATGGTGGCACACACCTTAAATCCAGGTTGTAACTGCTTGAATTACATGCTTTTTATTGGCCTCAAAGTGCCTGGCTCATAGTGAGGTTAAGATGAGTTGGCATTGCTCATGGCCTCTTAAAGAGCTTGTGGTGCCGGCTTCCTCACCAGCTTAAGAAATGAGTGGCTTAGTAAACATCTCAACCACTCTGGAGTAAATTACCTTCAGCCCAATTAATAAAGCCTTCTCCCCTCTCCATTTTGTGGTTTTCACATTGATAAATCCCACAATCAACACCACTGTTGCGGACCGCAGGTCACATTAGAGAAAGCTGCATCACATTTGAAATATTATTTAAAATTAAGGAAACCATTTAGGTTTTGGTTTTATCTCTTCCACTACATGTTATGCTTTTCTCAAGGGCAGTATAAGTAAACTCTTATAGCCCTTAGAATTATTACACAAAAGTGTGGTATTTACAGCCTAAAACGTTGTTTTTAACACAGGGTTTATTTTGCTTTGTAAAAATGGTCTAGATATTTGCAAAGTAAACTTGCCGGGGGCAGATAAGATCAGACTGTTTTCAAGATGTCAGAGGAAGAGAGGAGTGTCAGTCTGACGATCATTCTGGATGATTGCTGATGGGGGTTCTCTCAAAACAGTTTGGCGTAGAGATCTCACTCAGGACTATGGAGAGGTTTATCCTTTGATTCAGCATTCAGGGCTCTGACGGGGTCTGCTAAACAGGGATTACCTTTCAGGATGTCAGTTTCAGATCCCAGGATGGAGACTGACAGCCATGAGCACTACAGCAGTCTGCCTTCTTTATCGTCAGAGTTTGGCTGGGATGTGGTGTTTAACGTACAATCACACCGCTCGTCCTTCATGATGAAAACCCTCAGAAACTTACCTGCTGAGAATTTAAATTATTAATGGATTTTCGACTTTTCAAGGTATATTATAAAGTGAGTTTATGATGAAATTGTTATACTGTATATTGAACTCCTCTTATGATGAACGGTGTCATATTTTATGCACTTTAAATCATCATCTTAGAGAGCTTTAAACCACTCCTGTGTGGCAGATTAATAATATCACCTGGTGCAAAGACACCAGGCATTTCTAGACACTGCAGAGATGAGGGGGCCAGTGGGAACAGGAAATGGCTCATTTGAGACGATGTTCTGTTCTGTAGACTGTGGGGAGATGAACAGATGAAGTAAGGGGAGTAAGTCAAAGTAATAATACCCTGAATCTGATAACGAAATATCGTGTTTCTCAGTAAAAGCGTATGAGGTTATGACAGAGAGGGGAGGATGGACTGAATTCCATTGTGCTGGGACTGTTTGTAAAACGCGGTGTTGCTTTAATGGCATGTCTCATGTAATCTCAGAGAAACGAAGAAGAAGCCATTTCATTTGAGATTTTCCATGAGCGCAACATTACACTCTCCTAAGTATTTTGAGGTTCTGAGTCTGTTACAGTCCATCTTAATTTTTAATAATAAAACGAAACTTGAACCCACTGTTGATGAGGATGTTTGAAGGAGATCTGGTTTCCAGATCTTGTGTGTTGAATATTATATACAGTATATAGTCTGAATATTATATCATTTAAACCGATGTGGTGTTACTGGCTGATACACTTTCAACTGGACGTTTTGCGTAACTTTTCGATTGTTTCAGGGAAATAGGTGTTTTACTACATAACCTTTTATTGTGTTGGGTGTTCTTTAACATCCAGGAAATGCATTGATTTCACCAGGCAGCCATGGTTCCTAGGACCCTGTAATGCTCCTCTTTGGGAGGAAGAAAGCAGAGAGAGAGAAAAACATGTAACTCTTCCAGCTCTGCCACATGTTGTTGTTTTTCTCGAGCTATGAAATGAAATTGCCGGAAAAGGGAACTAGCCACTGTAACAAGTGTACGCCAAACCCCAAGAGAACAAAGTAGAGGCAGGACTGCTTCATGAGGCTGGGAAACATCTGTACAGGACATCACCACTCACTGCCCCCTCCCACTCCCCCAACCCCGGCCCCCCTCCCACTCCCCCGGCGCCCCTCCCACTCCCCCAACCCCGGCCCCCTTGCCCCCCTCCCACTCCCCCAACTCCCGGCCTCCTTGCCCCCCAGCCTCCTCTCCCAACCCCCAACCCCCAGCCCCCAGCCCCCTTGCCCACCAGCCTCCTCTCCCAACACCCAACCCCCTTGCCCCCCAGCCTCCTCCCCCAACCCCCGGCCCCCTTGCCCCCCAGCCTCCTCCCCCAACCCCCGGCCCCCTTGCCCCCCAGCCTCCTCCCCCTTCACACCCAGGCCTCCTCCCCCACATACCCAAGTCCCCTCTCCCACACCCTGGACTCAACCCCCCCCCCCCCCACACACACACACACACACACACACAAACCCCCTTTCCCCCACACCCAGGCTTCCATCCCCCCCACACCCTGCCTCCACAGCCAGTGAGGGGCCCCACAGGGCCCCAAAGTGAGGCCAACGCCACCACAGTCGTTTTACAAGTTTTAGTGTTAAGAACCTTGTGGGAATGGTGCTGGACTGCCGAGAGCTGGAACTGGAAGAAGATTAAAGAAACTAGTAGTTGATTGGCGTGATTCATGAAATGTTTTTATGAAGCCTTGATTGAACTCGTTAAAAAAAATCCCCATTTCGGTGAAGACTAATGACATTGTGTGCTGACACAGACTGTGTGGTCTTTCCTGGTTACAACCGAACACTGAAATCAGTTTAATCAGAGCTCTGTCTAAGACCTGTCCCACATGTCTGAAACACTGACCCAATACTTACATATACTCAATTTCCTGTCTCTATACCATCACTGTCCTTCCCAGCATCAAACCAGCTGTGAAAGAACAGTGAACTGATGGATGTTGACAGAAAGCAGGGGACGTAAAACGAATATCCTGAGGAGGCAGGGAGGTCTTGGTGGTTGTGCACAGTTGGCACAGGGACAGGGGAGGGGAGTGGATGGGGGAGGAGGAGGGAGGAGAGTGGATGGGGGAGGAGAGGAGGGGGGAGGAGGAGGGAGAAGGGAGGAGAGGAGGGGGGAGGAGAAGGGAGGAGAGGAGGGGGGAGAAGGAGGGAGGAGGAGAGTGGATGGGGGAGGAGAGGAGGGGGGAGAAGGGAGGAGAGGAGGGGGGAGGAGAGTGGATGGGGAGGAGAGGAGGGAGGAGGAGAGTGGATGGGGAGGAGAGGAGGGGGGAGGAGGAGGGAGGAGAGGAGAGTGGATGGGGGAGGAGAAGGGAGGAGAGGGGCCATTGGAGATGAGGAGAGGGGGTAGAGGGGAAGGTTTCCAACCGAGATGCCAAGTGGTCCTAGACTCGGCCAAGGCCTGGATGAATCGGGGCGACAGGCCGTGCAGTTCCCGGAACATGGATCACAGAAGGTACGGCTCGTGGGGAACCTCACTAAATCCGCTGGTGGGAAACAGTTCCAGTTTGGTCCCGGCCCAGAGAACCGGCTGACCAGGTCTGCATCATATCTGGTGTCTTTCATTCCAGATCAAACGGCCTCCCTCAAGTTCCAGTCAAGCAACAACACTGACACATATGTGGCTGAAACCGTGATCCTTCCTCTGGGGGGGGGGGGGGGGGGGGGGTGATGGTATCCAAACAGATGCCCAGACTCTGCTCTGCCACACCCCAAACCACCAGACAGGACACTGAAGGAGATGATTTCCGATCCTACGCCTGCTACATAAACAAGTCCAGAGAGTTGACCGAGGCCTTTGACTCGCCTGCGCAGAGACGGTTCTGTAGATGTGAAGCGCTTGGGTCTGCTCTCTCTCTCTCCGCCCACCTCATCTCCTTGTCTAGACAGATGATGCTCTCAGAGCTGGAACAACACTGAAGCTCTGAACAGCCGTTGCCAGGCAGTGAACGAGAGTGCAGGGGTACGTCCACACAGAAGCGGGTGACCAACATACTGTACCGTAAACCGTAATCATTTAGCAGACGCTCTTATCCAGAGCGACTTACAGTAAGTACAGGGACATTCCAAGTAGGGTGAAGTGGCTTGCCCAAGGACACAACGTCAATTGGCACGGCTGGGAATCGAACTGGCAACCTTCAGATTACTAGCCCGACTCCCTCACCGCTCAGCCATCTGACTCCCTGGCACGGCTACAGAACAATGAAAATCACAGTCACATCGCGTCGCACATGAAAACAGTGTTGCTCATGAGACCACTGTGTGTAGGACGGAAGTTGGGTTGTATGCTACAGGAATGCAGCCGCATTCTCCGGTCAAGTGGAGCAGAATGGGACCACGGGGGGTTTGTGCTGCTGATCACAGCCATGTTCAAGAGGCAGGCAGGCGGAGAGAGGCACCCACGTACCCTGCCTGATGCCGAAGCTGCCTCCAAGATACGGTTGCTATGGAAATAAGCATTCTGGGTAACACACAGGGGATACGGTCTCTATGACGATATGCAAACAGCTCCTTCTAGCAGAGTGTGTGTGTGTGTTTATGTGTGTATGCGTGTGTGCATGTGTCCATAAATGTGTGTGTGGTGCATGTGTGTGTGTGTGTGTGTGCAATATGCATGTGAGTACGTGTGTACAGCATCAGGAACATGCCTGCAAAACTATGTCACGACAGTGTGTGTGTTTGTGTTGCGTGTGTTAGAGCGGCTTGCATGTTTGTCTGGAGATGAAAAACCTGACACCACCTGATGGAAGATGGGCGGGGCGGGGGCAGGGAGGGGGGGGGGGGGCGGGGCGGGCGGGGGCAGGGAGGGGGGGGCGGGGCGGGGGGGGGGGCAGGGAGGGGGGGGGCGGGGCGGCGATCACATTCTGCGTCAGATGATTGAGTCACAGTTTTTTCAAAGATTTCTTCACAATATGATAACGAAGGTTATTCATTATTTGTGATTGTAGATTCTATTTTTGATCAAAACGCATTTTCTTTCATCATGAAGTCATTTTCTTTCAATGCTAAATCATTTTCTATCTCAATTATATTGTACTAAAACGATCTTTGGGCCATTGAACATATATTACATTTAATTACATTGTGGGAATCCAATGATTGCTGTAACGGGAAATTCTCTCCTAATATGAAATATTTGAAAGATCATCAAAGTTTGAAAACACACACTTGAGTAAGCAGCACTAACCTTCCAGTGTCACAATCAACTTTAAAATGTTTTTCTATTTCTAGGTAATGTCAAACAGCTTGGAGTTTAGTATACAAACCAAAAACAGAGCAACTTTTTAACAGTTAAACCCCCAAATGTCAATCAAGCCAACAGCAGAAAAAATGTGTTAAGTCTAACACCCCACTTACCCACATGCATGGCCTAGTATGTTGTTAGTCACTGCCGTCTATCGGGGTGAATCAGATTAAAGCACTCGAGGCTGCAGGTTAACAGGGTTCCCTGTGCAGGATTGTGAAGCACAGCTTTTCCACCAATATCCCCGTTTATCTCATCTCTAATGGTGAAGCTGTAAGCAATCTGCCATTGTAAATAAAACTCACTTGTGTGGACACAAACACTTATATATACCAAATATATTATTGCAGTGCTCAGTGCGAACAGTCCCGTTTATGGATTCCATCACATGAAGCTTTACGAGACTAACGCAATAATCATCTACCACTGCCACTGCCACTGTCTGGACGCTGGCTTCAGCTGCCAAGCTTTACCCTGCAGAGCTGAAACGGGGTTATATAGTCAGTCTCCACTCTCTCTCTCTCTGAGCGTGTTTGAGACAATACGACAGGTTGCCAGGCAACCAGACTGCGAGCCGGCGTTTACCAGAGAGACACACGGCTGTGTTCTATTCACGGGGGCGGAAGACGATTCAGGTCATCTTCGGTAAACACAGAATTTCTCATGGCAGGTTGTTGCCTATACTGCAGTAGGCCTACCTGCGGGAACATGGATGACCGTGGGTCAGTTGCCATAACGTGCAGTGGTAGTGTCAATGGTGTGTGGTGCCACTCTCATTTAGCCTATTATTACTTTTCCTCCCTAAGGCAGTAGGTGACCCCAGATGTGATATATGGACCTAATCAGTTATCCAATTTGTGTAAAGACAATATTTGCAAACAGGAATGTTGCCTCCTATCTTTATGTTCCACAAATCCCACATGAGAATGGATAGCAGTTTCAATATCCGTCTTGAGATTCCGACACAGGGAGATTGATCACACTGTTGGGTTTTACAATGAACCACTCATTTCCCTAGCCAGGGACATCATCAACACTGCCAGCATATCGGCGGTTGTTTACAGCCACTGGCTATTTCAGTATCATCGCTGCACGGCCATTTTCAACATAGCTCTTCGTGATATTAGTTTTTAAAGAAGAAGAATATAATGCAGGAATGGTAGTCTAGGCTACAACAACACTACCATTAATATTCACGTAAAAAGGATCACCAATTTACTGTGTTCCTTGCCTTTGCTTGAATACAGATCTCAGACTGCATAATTGAGGCATTGTGATACTTTTTTGTTGTTGTTCAAAACAAGCTAGCCGGAACAATACCGCAACCTTTAACAGCATAACGCATGTGCTTACAGGATGTGTGTTTACAGATGATAGCGAACCGTGAATCTTAAACCATGTCCCTCTGACCCCAATTACTCGTCGGAAAAAAACGTGCACACAGCATTAGGCCTAGCTTACATGAAATTGTGTTGGCCATTACGCACTATTTGAGCCAGCCCTTGAGGCACTATTTACAAAAATTGTGCATGATGACGTTGCGTTGGTACATTTAACCTACAGATTGACCGGTCATTCTGCAAAACACTAGAACATATAGCTAGGCTAGGCTATGGCTACAGAACAGTGGCACGGCGGCCTAAACGTTTTTAAATAACATAGCCTACCTTTGATGAGCTTTGGTTTTCTGCACAAAATTAAGTTCTGGTGTAGGTCTTCCTTTGCCGATTAACTCTAAATTCTCATTAAAAGTCAACTTTGAAAACCGCGCATATAACAAATGTGAAACAATGTCTTCCAAACTAGTGGGAACGTTACTCGCGGCTGAACTAACAATGTTACTGTACTAGCTAGTTTATCAGCTTGTGATTGCGTTCCCCACAGCGGGCGGAACTTGTCATAAAGTTAGCGATAACAAAGACCACCCATTTAGAGGGAAGATATGATTGGTCAATTTTACTGTCAATGGAAATTAGTCTTCCATTGAATAATTAATCGGCCCTCTATAAATTCATAGCTGGACCACCAATCACAGATCTGCATAGCATTTTCCTCCCAACAACGGAGGCAGCAAAATTGTGATAGGGTGACAAAAGGGGATCTTTTCATTTAACTCTTCACATTCCAACACAAACTGAATAAGCAGGATATAATGGTTTATTTCAGAAACATTGTCTTTAGATTAGAACAGATTAGATTTAAAATATATATTTTTAGAATATATTAGGCCCTCTCTGAGTGAGGAACTGTCAGGGCCCTCTAGGCCTATATAGCTACAACCTTGCCCTAGGACTGAACAATATGTTGTGATGTTTATCGTTCAGAATGCACAAAATGTTTCTCATGTTGTAATTTTATAGTTGTATTCAGTCCAGGATGGGGAGCTCTTATTTGGTTTTGTGGGAATATGTTGTTATGTTGGGAGGAAATGGGTAAAAAAGGAGAATGAAATGGTTGTCTGAAGGATGGACGTTCAAGTGAATAAAGAGTACGAACATCAGTTTGTTATATTGGAGTTGGATTTTTGAACTTTACACATATTCTCAGGATGTTTTCCCAGATAGTTAATGAGATTATTTATTTGACTAAGCTCAAATCATCATTCACAATAACCCAAATTAAGTTATCACCGAACGAGCCCTGCTTAGCGTAGCGCTCTCAGTGAGCTGGTGGTCGAGGAGGAGCCAGGCAGGTGACGAGAGGAGGAGGAGGATGATGAAGTACCTCTCACTTCCTGTCTGTGTTGGTGGCCCCAGTCTTGCAGCAGTGCACCTGGCCAGACAGTACCTGGGATAGGGGCCGTACAGGCCTGCCCCGGGGGAACAGCACAAGAGGCCAATTAGGTTGTTATTGTCCCCCCTTCTCTCCTTAATCCTCTCCTGGCCTTCTTAACAAGCTGCAGGTTTACAGTGTGTTTGGTAGCTGCAGGTTTACAGTGTGTGTGTGTGTGTGTGTGTGTGTGTGTGTGTGTGTGTGTGTGTGTGTGTGTGTGTGTGTGTGGAAACTACAGGTTTACAGTGTGTGTGTTTCGAAGCTGCAGATTCACAGTGTGTTTGGTTACTGTAGGTTTACAGTGTGTTTGGTAGCTACAAGTGTACAGGGTGTGTGGAAGTTACAGATTTACAATGTGTGGAAGCCCCAGGTGTATCATTTGTTGTTTTTCTTTCTTTCTCCATGCAAGTTGTAATGGTGTCTATTCAATTCCATGCTTCCATTTCTGAAGATATTAAGTGATCTGAATAACTAAACAGATCATGCTCAACAAGACATCCTCACTAATGTTTTAACGCTACACTGAGACACGTGCAGTACTGTATGCTGTATGTTTGTGTTTGAGTCTTTGGACACACCCTTCTCATCCATCGGAGGTTGGGAGGGTGCATCAAAGACCCTGTTCTCCCTTCCTTGTGACAGTCAGCAATGAATAATACAGCTCTCTCTGAACCCAGCCTCTGCCGCAAACCAGGCTTCTGGATCAAAAGAATAACTGTGGGGATCTATGCATGAAAGACTAGAACCTAACTAGTCAGAGTGTGCGTGTGCTTGTGTGTCGTGTGTGTGTGTGTGTGTGTGTATGTGTGTATGTGTGTATGTGTGTATGTGTGTGTGTGTGTGTGTGTGTGTATGTGTGTATGTGTGTATGTGTGTGTGTGTGTGTGTGTGTGTGTATGTGTGTATGTGTGTATGTGTGTATGTGTGTGTGTGTATGTGTGTATGTGTGTATGTGTGTGTGTGTATGTGTGTATGTGTGTGTGTGTGTATGTGTGTATGTGTGTGTGTGTGTATGTGTGTGTGTGTATGTGTGTATGTGTGTATGTGTGTGTGTGTATGTGTGTATGTGTGTGTGTGTGTGTGGTCTCCTTCAACTACCCTTTGGGGGGAACAGAAATCCCAACAAGGATAGTAAACTGAGAAACAAATGACCTTCTGAGGACATTGTCTTGGGCTCCACAACTTCAAGTGCTGTTTCTAGGTGTTTTGGAGGGGGTTAGGGTTAGGGTAAGGGTTAGGAGTACTGTTAGGGTTGGAATTATTACCACCCTACAACCTCAAGGGTTAAGGTTAGGGGATAAGAATACTATTATTTTGAATGTGAGTTACTTGTTGGTCCTTACTAGGATAGTAAAACAGACCTGGGTGTGTGCAGTATGTGTGGGTGTGTGTATGTGTAAAGCGTGTGTGTGTGGGGGGGGGTGCATAGGTGTGTGGTTTTGTGTGTGTGAATGAATCACATCAGACAACTGGGTGGCATGGTAACGGTCTGACTCCGACTCTTGAATCAACACGATTGGTTCCAGTAAACCATTAACATCACCAGATATCAAATTTCCCCAGAACTAGATGCATGACGACATGCATGGATAATGGTTTCTGCTGATGCCATCTTTCACATTCATCACATCCCCACCCCTCCTGACCCGCCACCCACACCCCTCACCTTTACACCACCCACAACACTACTCCACCCACCTCCCTATGTCTCCCTACCCCACGCCTCCTCCACCAACATCCTTACCCTACCCCACGCCTCCTCCACCAACATCCTTACCCCACCCCACCCCTCCTCAACAAACATCCTTACCCCACCCCACCCCTCCTCCACCAACATCCTTACCCCACCCCACTCCTCCTCCACCAACATCCTTACCCCACCCCACCCCTCCTCAACCAACATCCTTACCCCACTCCACTCCTCCAATCACCTCCGTACCTCACCCTTTCTCCCCACCCCACCCCACCTCTGCTCTACCCACCTCCACCCACCTCTCAAGAAGAGAATGCTGTGAATGCCATGCAGTCCTGAACTGTGCAGTCCAAATGTTTTGATGTGTTAGAGAAGGTACCCACACACATTATTGCTATTGGTTGTCAAACCTCTATAAAATAAAAATAAAAAATGTATCAAAATTATATGTTTTTCATTGTTTCACACAGATGTTCCAAGAGTGCTGCAAATGCTCCAGTTATTCTGAAGTCTGAATATCTGGAGTGTTCCATCCAGTCACTTGCACATTTTTTGCTTTTATCTCTATTCTTACTGCATATCTGTATTCCGCCTGCAGTCTCTCTATTACCAGCTGTCTCTGGAGGATGGGATCCCTCACTGAATATCTCCTCACAACGTTTCTATCCATTTTTATCTCTGAGTTTTCCTTGAGAGTTGTAGTTTGGTTTAGGTGCAGTGATTTGGGCGTATATGAAGCCCTTTGTTATACGGCTTGCCAAAAAGCTATACAAATCAAATTTGATTTGATTTGTGTTTCATGTTTTGCCACAAAATGGTCATTTGAGTCTTGCAAGACTAGGAGGATGTATCAGATGTCATTCAAGCAGCAGCCTTGGCAACAAGCCCACACTTTTTCTTCATCCGAGGGTGAGTCATTTACAAGGGACAGACACATCTAAATCAGCTTTCACACAGACGCTAACAACCTCGCCTAGACGTAGAGGTTAGTTGCTGGGAACAGATCATTATGTTCTGGAGACTACTAACAACATCTTGGGATTGATAGCTTCTTGTCCTACATGGTAATCGTGTCATCATTTACATCCAATTAGAGGAATCACGAACAAATTAGCATGATATCAAGAACTACAGAGATTCAGAGAAGGACGCAAAGCGAATGTAAATTCAATGTATACGAGACCTCATCTTCCTGGTTCAATGTGACATGTAATTCATGAGCATCTTTGGGTTCCCTGCTCGTCTTCCCTCCTCTAGACACAGAGGACACATCCTTTTGATTTGGGGAAAGAGGTTGGGGGTCCTTCTGTTATAAAGGCCTCATCAAGTAGAGCTAACCGGAACAGAAGAAAACACTGCCACCTAGAGGAAACGTTAAAAACACGATTCAATTCTCAGCAGCCATTTTGTTTGAAATCAATATCTCTTTTTTTTTTTTTTTAACCTATCTGCTCTGTCCGTGTTTCCGTCCCACCGTTCAAAAACATCGACCGTGAATATGCAGGGTGACACTGTCCACCGAGTGAGAGTGTGACAGCGCATTAGACAAAGAGACGGCGGATGTCACGCATGCTGTCCTCTAGCCGTGACATCGACCCACGCCAAACGCCTTGGTAAGGTCACGCCGGTATCACAACCGCACGGCCCATTAAGGAGCCCTTCCTCCCCCAGAGGGGCCTCCCCGTTTGAAAGGTGCAGTGTACACCGTGCTCGTTTGATGTGGTAAATTGGCCCGGAGCTGAGAGGGGGAAGTGGCGATTGCGTGACCTCCGCCGTTTACGTAGAAGAAACAGAGTTCTCCAGGATGTTTCCAGCAGAGAGGGTGAACAAGAAGGACATTCTTGAGGAGGTGTCGAGAGAGAGGTGTGTGGGGGTTGCCGGGGGCTGCCCTCTCCCCTCCACCATGTGTGCCGGCATTCATGCTGCCGGACCCTCCGTCCAAAATTAACTGTGGAACAATAATCAAATCTCCTCAGTCCACTCCCCTGTGTTCCTCGCTGGGACAGAAAAAATAATATGTACTTTATATGAAATGCACTTAGACACTCCTTAGATGTAGTCTGGGAAATCCCCTGCCTGTGTGTGTGTTGAGTGCATGTGCATGTGCATGCATGTGTGTGTGTGTGTGTGCTGTATGTGTGTGCTTGGGGAAGGTGTGGGAGATGAATGAGTATACGCTTCTACTCATTAATCCTGAGGAGGCAGAAACTGGATACATATTCTCCGTGACACACTGCCATGCAAATACGTATCATGATAGTACAGACATGAGGAAGGGATATTTAGCAGACATACAGTATTGAACTAATGCATCAAACGTGTCACCAATGTTCTGGAGCTCTTATGGCAGATGTGCTTTTGTCTCAAAGATGGTGTCTTTGAAGGTATGTTTCAAACGATGTAGCCTTATTTATTTCAGTCTGGCAACTTGCTTACACCATCAGCCTAGCTTGTAGCTCTTTGTATACCTGTCTGTGTTCAACTTCTCTGAATTCATTTGGATGGTTATGTAAACAGCAATCAGGAACCATGGCAAACAATCATACTTGATTTTCCTGTTTAGACACATCAAAATAGTTATGTGCTTCTGATCATATCGATAGCAGTCGTTACAGGAATACTATACCTGACCAGTACAATACAAACAATCAGATGTTCCTTGGTGCCTATAGAGGTCCTGATTTCTGCTTGTGTCTTTGAAATCACAGTTGCATAGCAACACATCTTCCAACCGCTATTCAACTGTCACTCCTGCTCAGCAGCCATTTTCCACAGCAACTTTCAGATGACAAACGCCGCCACTCTGCGCGGAGGAATCTGATTCATCCCTGAATCCTTTTCGGAGGTGTCACCATCTTCCCCACATTACGTCAGCAGTTTGATAGAGTGTATTGTACGTGCTCAGAGGCAAATCACACTTCTATCAGTGGGATCTGTACATGTGTGAGTCAAACTGGGAAGGTATTGCTCAGTGGTCAGAGAACTTGACCGTAAATTATGGAGATTAAAGGTTAAAATCTCCCCGGTCCTGTTGTCATCTTGGGGGGACGGGGGGGGAGGGGACAGGGACGGGGGGACATCTGTTAAATCAACGTGTCAGTAGTCTAGCTACTGTACTGTATCTTCTCTAGCTACTACTATCAACACTAACTACCAGCAACATTCTGAACAAGTCACAAAGATATCCCTTAATGTTCCTTCAAGAAAGGGACATTGCCTCTGCTTGCAGAAGACGTTACCTTAGTAAATTGTCCAAGTCTCCAGATGCTTCTGTAGATTTGCTTCTGTAGAGAGTTGCAATCTGAGGACTCGCCTCAGACACGTGGCCTCATGCACCTGCGTCGCCATCGCTCATCTCTACTCTTTCTCCCTTCTGAGGCTGGAGTGTTTCCAGAGCCTGTCTACACGCCTGGTGACTCCATCTGGGAGAGGGACAAAGGAGACCTACAGATGTACAGACGCATGCAGCTCTGCTGGCCAGCTGGGAAGCGAGGCCTGGATGCCGCAATGCTTCGCTGCTCCAGTGTCCTAGTCCTGTGCCGACCAGACTACTGCACCTCCCACAGTGATGTTTTGTCAGTGTTTTGTCAGTGCTTGCGTAACAGACAGGATCGTGCCTGTCCGTGACTGTACCGTTGGAGGTACAGTTGCCCGGCGTTCGCCCGCACCCAGGATTGAACCCGTTACTTCAGACTACCCAAGAGCGACCACTACCAGCTACGCCAACAAAAAGCTAGAGATTTACTGGCGCGAGTGGCCTGCATACATACCTGAGGAGTAAATTTAACCGATCTACTCCGGCTACACTTGAGTAGAAGTATGATGGTCTTGATCTTGCAGACAGGGGTAGATTATGACCCAGCTGAGAGACTATTGGGGTCACAGAATCGTTTTCAACATGTGCATGAGTTGGAGGATATACAGTACATCCATGCATTGTTGTTTACAGTAATGTTGGCGTCTGGTGGAGTGTATGAAGGGGCATATTACACTGTTCTGCATCTAGGGATCAATTGCATTTAATTGCCTTGAGGAGCCCAAGCTTCAAGTGTTCTACTTTCCCAACCCACCAGCCTTCCAGGGAACGAGGGAACATTTGAATATGAGTTATTGCTGAGTTTTGGATTTTTAGGAGAGGACAAGGTGGTTCACTTGGCTGGAGAACATGTATCTATTTTTTATCTGGCTCTACAGACCCTTCTGGTTGGTAAAACTGCAGAGCAAACATATTGCAGCAATTATAAAGGCAATTCGGGCAGAAAATCCTGTGACGTTAATACAACTTAAAATTCGTGTCCGTTTTTGGGATATAGGGGACGGCTCAATTAACATGGCGAGGTCGTGACAAATAACATGTTTAATTCATGAGAAGGTCGTCCTGATATTTAATTAAACCATGGGCGAAATATAGACTATGCTAAATCTTACAATGGTGTTTGTTCAGTCATAAATTGTGTTGATTATTTTGGCATCAAAATAGTAACACGATTTTGCAATTAATTAAAAAAATCGTATTGAATCTTCTAGCAAATTAAATTGATAGCATCATTCACTACTACCAACATATTGCCAACAGCACAGCCCCTTACTCATAAGGGGCTGGGCTAATTAACGTGAAGATTGAACGATATAAAACGGTTGGCTCTGGTGTGGAAGGAGAGACTGAATCATAGTGGAATGTGCTGTAATTTTATTGAAGAATCCGGACATAATGAGACACCAAGAATGATGCTTTGGCGCCCTCAAGTGAAAAGAGTCTTTATCAACGCTGCTGCAGCTGTCTACACATGATCGTTTTTAACCTGGATATAAGGTCTTCATTTGGAAAATAGTCTGGATTCAAAAAGTTATTTACATGTCTGTTCAAAGCCCTCCCAAATACTCAGTTACTGTACTTAAGTAGATTTTTCTGGTATCAGTACTTTACGTCACAATTTATTTTTCTGACAACTTTTTACTTTTACTCCTTATATTTTTTTAAACAAAAATCTGTACTTTATACTTCCGTTTTAAAACCAGGTTCGTTATTTTAGTTTTAGAGATGCTCGACTTGAGTGAAGGATGTGTGTACTTTTGCCATCTCTGTGCTGTTGTTACACTGTCATTACACAGTTATCATGTTGTTATTACACTGTTGTTACACTGCTGTTACACTGTTGTTACACTGTTATTATGTTGTTATTACACTGTTGTTACACTGTTAGTCAGCACTTCAACTTTTATTTTTTTTAAACATTAGTATCTGTACTTCTACTTGAGTGAAGGATGTGTGTACTTTTGCCATCTCTGTTCATAACAGTCATCCAAACAATGTAGTCCACCAATGGGCAGTTTGTTTCAGATTCAAACCTCTCAAACACTATGTTGGTGCAGTCGGCTAATTAACGTGAAGATTGAACGATATAAAACGGTTGGCTCTGGTGTGGAAGGAGAGACTGAATCATAGTGGAATGTGCTGTAATTTTATTGAAGAATCCGGACGTCAACCTTGTTTTTTGTCATTGACTCATCCTTTGTACCAATAGGTGGCAGCATAGCATCGTTCAGCATATTCTGACATTCGTTGCTAATTTCACCACAGAAACGATAACATCAAGTTGACAACCTGAAATTTGGTGGGGCAAGTCACCCCCCAAAAATTGCAATTTGAGAAAATTACAATATCTTGTCCATGTTATCATTTTGGAAAAATGTATTATACTTTACATTTACATTTTACATTTAGTAATTTAGCAGACGCTCTTATCCAGAGCGACTTACAGTAAGTACAGGGACATTCCCCCCGAGGCAAGTAGGGTGAAGTGCCTTGCCCAAGGACACAACGTCATTTGACACGGCCGGGAATCAAACCAACAACCTTCTGATGAATAGACTTACGTGTAGTAATAGGCCTACTAGTAATTATAGTTTGATCTGTAATTCTCATTTGTGTGAGGTCATTTTTTTTCTTCTTCCACCAGTCACATGATGGTGTGACTTTAAAGGACTTTGTAACATGTCATATTTCACAGACAGCATCTTTATGTAAAAACCTGAGCTAAAAATTTACATTCTTGTGTGTCACGTGTATTTTTTCACGATGTACCAAGGTTAAAAGGGGCACGCTTTTTCTGTCAACATGAGTCAACAGACACAAATGGTGCAATAACACAGAGGTCAACGACACTTGTTCTCAAATTGCACAAAACAACACAGTCTTGTTTTTCCACTTTGCCTATTTTTTATCTTTATTTGATCTTTCTGGACAGTGGACATCCTTATTAATCTAGGATACGCATGACATGCTAACACAATTCCCTACTAACCGTACAATTAGATGGACTGTGACTCTAAATGTTATTCATCTAAAATTTACCCAGAGATAACACTTCACACCTCACCTTTGACCTGATCTGCTCTGCTCTCATGACAGGTACAGTCAGGTCTGGTTCAGGTAAACTTACCTGTCAAAGGTAAGTAAAAAAATATTAGTTAGCTTGCTTATGCCTGTCAGGTGTAGAGTTTTTGCAGTGTATGTAGAGCCCACGCTAACGGTATAAGCTAAAGCTACTAATGTGCTTAGTGAACAAGGAGGAGGCAGTGGCTGAGTGGTGAGGGAGTCGGGCTAGTAATCTGAAGGTTGCCAGTTCAATTCCCAGCCGTGCAAAATGACGTTGTGTCCTTGGGCAAGGCACTTCACCCTACTTTCTTCGGGGGGAATGTCCCTGTACTTACTGTAAGTCACTCTGGATAAGAGCGTCTGCTAAATGACTAAATGTAAATGTCTGCTAAATGTGCTGGTGGAGAGGAACGCGAGTCATGACCGCTAACGGTTGGCTGGATAGGGTTGGTGGGGTAACAGCGGTTGGCTGGATAGGGTTGGTGGGGTAACAGCGGTTGGCTGGATAGGGTTGGTGGGGTAACAGCGGTTGGCTGGATAGGGTTGTTGGGGGTGTCTCCTGGGACAGTGGCAGCGTATGATAGCAGAGAGATAGCCACACCAAGATGTTCTCCGAGTACCAAGTGACATATATGAATACGAACATGTCATTTTCGTATTCACATACACGCCTCATCATAGCACTATGAAGATTATGTGATTATTAAATGACATGAAGTGATTTGACATGTGCACCCTGAAGGTCACATGGAGGTAGATGCAGACTTTCACCTGAAGTGCTCACCAAGCAGTGTCATGGAAACCGTAGGCTAAGAAGGTAATGTTTACATTCTGTGTGTTTGCAATGTTTGTGCTTTGTCAGAACGTGCTTCAATGTGAACATGAACCCTGTAAGACCCAGTTTACAATTACAACATCACTTTTAGCTATCAAAAAAACACATTTGTAAATGTCTTTGTTTTTTTGAAAGACAACATTTACATAGCCAATGGGTTCTCTTGTCTTTCCTTGCAATGCCATTGGATAAATGTGGTCTTTCTAAAAAAAAAGAAATTATGAATTAGAGAGCTAAAAGTGACGTTGTCATTTTACAACTAGGGGTCTTACAGTGTATACATCTCCAGTATACAAACACATTTCAGTGCAGGAAGTGGGTGAAGGTTTCCTCCATCATAAAGCAATCACCATGTGACTGTCAGCTATCAAGGTTATGTTTGCATTCATATACTTTATTTAGCATTTACACATTATAACATGCCAGAACATCTTTGAGGATCTCCGTTTCATAGAACAGTTAGTCCGTAATACAAAAAGCATTTCACCTTCTACAGTACAATAAGTAATGGAACAGTAGTGATCATCACAATTATTATGTATTTACAGCTATTATATATTTTCTGCATAAATATAGTAGAAAATCGTATTAACACTATATACTATATATAAACGGTATATATACTAAATAACACTTTTTTACATACACTATGTACATATTTAGTTCCTTTCACTTTGTTAGTCACACACGCCAGTACTGAACTTGAACAGTAACAGAGAGACAACAGCACCAGTGGGACTCAAGCTTTAGGAAACATCCCACTAGTCTAAAATGTCTTCTTCTCCATAAAACCTATTTTTTTGTTGTTTTTTTCCACCGAAAACCTGACAGGTGGAAAACAGTGATGGATGCTGTATGTTGGCCCCTCCAACCCACCACAAACACACACACACACACCTACCCACACACACACACACCTACCCTCACACACACACACCTACCCCCACACACACACACCTACCCACACACACACACACCTATCCACGCACACACACTTACCCACCCACCCACCCACCCACACACACACACACCCCACACAGACAGACCTCTCCCCATACACCTACATACCCCTCCCCCCCCTCCCCCTCCCTCACTGCTTTCCCCTTGTGCTGCGTTCTCAGATCGAGGACGGAGAAGAAGCCACATCGGACCACTGAGATGCCCCCTAGTCTGAGTCTTCACTGCTGCAGTAGGAGCTGTCGCAGTACTCGGCCGTGTACAGGAAGGTGTGGACGTTTGGGTTCAGCCTGGGCACCCAGTGACGCGGCACCAGGAACGTGGCCAGGTTGAACAGGTCCACAAACACTTTGTAGCGATCGCTGCGTTGGGAAACAGAGAGAGTTAACGTCACTCGGGTCACAATCAATTCAATAGAAACTGTGGCGTTGTCGACTGTTGTGAAAACGAACAGGTCTTAGCGTGGTTTCCCTGGCAGTGAGTGTGTGCTGCTGTGCTGCGCTGCTGTGGGGCGCTGCGGCGCTGTCAGAATGATGAATCGTTCCAGTAAAGCGTGAAGGACACACCTGACTGTGGAGCGCAGGTAGTGGTAACCAGACGATCCTCCTGTCCCTGCCTTGCTCCCAATCATCCGGTGCACCATGCATACGTGGTTATCTAGGACACAGGAGGCAAACGTGGTTATCTAGGACACAGGAGGGCGTACAGTTCACACCCCTTTGGATCAATGAGTGACCTGGGAAATACTTTTCTTGAGCAATCGAATGTCAAAGTGCGTTTTCTAGTCAGGTTTGTTGATTATGTATTTGTTTGAGGGAGGTTTAGTACTTTCAACAAGTTGGTTTTAATGCTTTTGCTCTTTACTTTCAGGAGGCACTTATGAGTTGCTTTAGATAATACTGTCTGCAAAATGACCGTATAATGTGGAAATTCAGGATATTCTCTTACATCTCCATTTTGTCATGAGCATATCAATGTCCATCAGGGAGGTGAGGAGCTGGAAAGGCACTTGGAACCTGGGTTCCTCTCTGAGTCAAAGGAATGTTCCAGAATGTTATTGGTTAAAGAACATTCTAGAACTGTACTGGTGAAAGGATGTTCCAGAATGTAAAGAACATTCTAGAACATTCTCTCTGTAGTGGTAAAAGGATGTTCTAGAATGGTAATGGATTAACAAATTAACAGTTCCAGAATAGTTTTGCCAACTAAAACTGTGGCAAAATGTAACCCTAAAAACAGTAAAATGTATTAAAAAAACGGTCACCTGTAGAAGTAGATCATCAGAGCTCCTTGGAGAGCCTTGTAAGACAGGCGCCTGTCACCTAGGAAAACACAGAAAACCTCTTGTATTTACTCACAGCATGTAAACCTGCCACTTAGATTATGGTGTTTAATGAATGCATCATTGGTTAGGAAAATTGGTTGACACCGGATAGATAGGAGAAAAACCTTTTTGCTTCAGAAACTTTGGGACTTTCCATTGATGTACAGTGTTGTATAACAATGGAACTGTAACTACCCAGAATGCAACAGGTTTAAAACCTCACCTTTGCTCATCAAGTGCTCATGTATCTTCTCATCAAACAGAGAAGTGAAAAGTTCCTTCTTCTTGGTCAGTTCCTCCATCATCTCCTCCTTGTCCTCTAAATCTTGTACTTTCTGTCGAATTTAAAATATCTTAGTCTCGGTGCGAGCCACGGGTAATGTGAGGAGAAAAGGTGCATTCTTGTTGTCAATAACTTTCGATACCAGTATAAGTCAGGATATACCTCAATTTTCTCTTTTTCCAGTCGCAGTCCATCGAAAATGTTGATTTCCAACTTCTCCCAAAAGTTAAAGCCATCCTCTTCTAGACCTGGGGTCCTCTCGAGCCATTGCTGAACAACAATGAAAAGTATTAATCCCATTTTGAAAACACTGAAACTAAAGTTTTTGTTAAATGGGTTGCTAACCAACATAGTTGGAAACATTTACTTTTGATCATTGGTCTTCTACATTTCCTGTCTGGCTCTAACACTGACTGTCCAATAAAGCCATAAAAGGCAAAAAACAAATATTTTTAACAAAAGCTATGAAGTATGACAGAATATCTACCTCCACTAGTTTGAGTAGCGTAGGTTCCTTCTCAGAGCACAGCAACATCTCGCTTTCACGGCCTTTGAAGTTGTCCCTGTAATGGCGCCTGTTGTAAGGAACCCTCAGGTTGTCTGGGACCCCAATCTTGTTTTCCAACAGACGGAATTGTAGACTCTGAAATCCGGAAGCTGGGGTCAGGTACTCCCTACACACACATAAGCACACACACAGACATACGCACACACACAGACATTAAAATTGAGCTTTAAGTGCAAAATTGTAAAACTATCAAAAAGGTTTATGGCATGATTATTTAGGTAAAGATTACCAAAGGTTATCTGTTTTCTCACCTAAAGTCAAAGAAATCCAAGGCTGTCATTGTCTCTAAGACTGAGAACTGGTCGACCAACAGTCTGAAGATCATTACGATCCTGTGTATACGAGTGTTGACCTTCAGCATGTTACGTTCATCACGGACCTGGAACATTAGGACAACCATCAAACAGTTAGGAAACAATTTGTTCCAAAAATAAGACCTTTGTTGTAAAAAAAAAAACGACTTTTGAAAATGTCAAAGGTTTACTTTAGGGCTAGACTAACATTCTGGTTTCAGTTGAGATTTAATCAACTGTTTTTGAGGGAGGATCAGTTTCTTATCTCATTAAATTCTGCTAAACATCTTCAGACATCCAGTATTTATACACACATTATTGTTAAGCAACTGAAATTCCTGTGCCTCTATTGACATATTTCTCAGAAATGCCTTAGTATAACAACTCACATGTCCACTGATGAAAATTTCTCGTACTGAATCAAGCTCCCAAAGAATCTGTTTGAACCAGAGTTCATATGCTAAAATAGGAAAACATACTTGACGTTAATATTTTCACAAAAAAGAATGGATAGACTTGAAAATAGTTTCGTTATAGCAAAGTAAGCAAACTTGTTCTCACAACAGTAACATTGCTTCACCTTGATGAGTGACGATGAAAAGATGTTCATCGTGGATCTTGTTGCCTTTCAGTTCACTCTGAAGAACCTGGGCGGTCACCACCTTGTCCAACTGTAAACATACAAACATCAAACTCTGCAAACTCGCTATTCAATCCTGTTGAATCCTGTAGAGTTTAGTAATAGTTAGATCAGGTCAACGGATGTTGGACAGGAAGGCTGTACCTGTAGGTAATCCCCGTAGATGATCCCTCCTTTGCTGGCGTTGTTGATACCAGCCTGAGAAGAATCATCTTCTTCATCCTTATTGGGAGGCTTGCTTTTAAACAACCTGTTGTGAGAACAGATAGGATTCATAGGTCACCTTGGTGTGTTTTCAGCATTGCCTCCTTCTACTATAATAACCAGTAAAGACGATGATTTGAAGCAAGTCACTAAAGCTATTGCAAGGTGTTGGAAAACACCATTGATATTTTGTCAGAATTTTGTAATTATCAACAGTGAAAATGAGTTACTTCTTAAATAAATACAATGATTTGATAAAGTCATGATTATATTACATACAGGTGCCTCTTCTCCAGATATGGGCATCCACTCATGATCCACAGAGATAAAAGTGTTCCTTAGCCTTCGGTTTACTAAGGTCCTCTCAGAGACAAGTCATTTAAAGGCTCACCTCATCCAATCAGGCGTCGGAGTGTTCCACATCCGGCCCGCCTCGATCTGCACCAACCACGTCTTTATTTGCTTTCAGGACATCCAGATGTACTTTGTTTTATTTGAGAAAGAGACACAACAGAAAGAAACTCTCCACATGCATCCAATGGCTTCCAGGTCACGCAGCATTTTTATACTGTATCTGAAATCATTAGTTTATCTGACTGGAAGATCAGACACTGTAGAGCAGTCCCTAACATGTTGATACCATGACAATAAACATACAAAATGACTGTACAAATAATTCATCTTATTTATTTTCTTATGTCCTCTCCATGTTTATTGTTTTCCTGTTTGGTCAAAAGACTTCCCTCTGAGGTTGAAGGTATTATTTTAAATATTATTAATACTTTTTTTTAATCCTATTTAATCAACCATAATTCAACAATAATTGTTTCACATGCAACAATCTTATTAACTGATAATCATCTATTTATCAACAACAGGATTATATAATTCTCGTTTTTGATGCAAAGATAACATCAGGATCAAAGTCAAGAGTTGTCAAATATACTTATATAATGTCCCTTAGCCATGTCGTGTCTTTTATTGACTTAATCATGACTAAAACATTCTCATTTGAGGACTATTGTGGACATTGGCTGTGTACGAATGATTTGCGAATGTTTGCCGTTTGGTTAATATGTATTCTTTGAGTCTCTTGACTTAGGAGGTTAACACAGTGCTTCCTTGTTTAGTATGTTGTTTTCTGAGAATTGTCAAAACCTTGACAATGTTGCACCATCGACCCACTCCATTGATTGAACGCCACATTTTCAAATCATAACTTTCATATGAAGTTTGACACCATGTGTCATAAAGTACAGTTAAGAAAATGTATGACCATGTTTCTTGTCATCGGCCTTTGGTAAAAAATGGCAGATCTGCCCCATGTACCAAGTCTCCCCTAGAGGGGGACAAAGTCTAAAGAATCACATTTGGGTCTCAAAACGGTCAAGACCAAGAAAAACGCTCCCAACTGTAGGGTAAGAAGGGATGCAACCAAAGTCAACAACAGTTTATAAAACACCCTCAGATTCCTCTTGCACGGTTCATTCCGCCAGTCAAACATCATTTAGTTTGAAAAGCATTTAACCCAGTTCCATCCGTAGGACACACATCGCACTCTCAACTCTCCCTGAAATCATTAGCTCTCTTGTTTTCACACAGTCTCTTTGTAGCACCCTTGGTGACGCGTCCCCAAGTCTAGACTGTCCTCAGAAGATCAGAGGGATGGTAACAAGCAACTATTTCTGGATCTGGACTTTGTGCAAGCTACATTTGATGTTGCAGAGGCAGCCTTAACAGAGGAAGCCCAAAATACTTTGTTCTTGTTCCTTTTTTGCTCCAGCTCACAAGCAGACACAGTCATTAGCAATGTGGGGTAAATTTTCAGACAGAAACCTGACTTAGTAAATTGATTGTCAACCAGGTTGTCAGATTATCCAGGGTTTGGTCATGCAGTGTCATTTTTGCTGTGACATAATTGTTTACAATAGAGATAGGTCACCATGTTTGCACATATGATTGTCAAGGCATAAATCTGTCCCCATTTAAAAGAAAAAAGGACTTCAGCAGTGTGTCTCAAGGACGTGCGCTTCAAAGACAGCATGCCAGCAGTGTGGCAACACCGTGTCAACACACGTCATGCAGCTCATGCTGTTTTGCTACCAGGTTGTGCTCAGAATACGTACTCTACAAAAACCTTCTGTGATGTTTCTCTGGCCATGCAGGCTTGTTCCCAGATCAATGTGCTTCTTTAACATGGATGCCACTTGACAGATAAACACATGCTATGTGTGGGGACACAGAATTTGAAGGTCTCGAACGACAGGTGAATACACTATTTAGACACGTGTGTTGTGTTTTCAAATCACATGGAATATTAGACAATTGTCCTTAAAACGATCCCGCTTCTGGAAAGTTCGATATCTGACAAAGCTCGCAGCTCCCCCCCCCTCCTGTGTTTATCTGTCATCAGTCAGAAACCTTGTCATCGGAATAGATGGCTTTCAGGACCTTGTGTTCAGACAATCACAAGGGTGGTCAGTATGTCAGAATGGTGGGAAAGGACCAGTGATTACTCTGCTCTGATAAAAGCTTTCAGCCGCATGCACTTGTCTCAGACGAAAATCATCCCTGATCTGATTATTCTACCAACAGGTCCTGGTCTAACGTTGTGTAAGCTTTCTGACAGTTCCACACAACTGATTTTGATCAGTGCGTCTCTAAAGCAATGGGCAGTCTTTCAGATTTTTGCATTCAAAAGGAACAACAGTCCACGTACAACAGCAGCTTAATGGAAGTCCGGGAGTTGAGTTGGGCTCCTGCAGAGTTGAAATAAAAAACTAAACTGCTTTCTAAAAACCCTTGATGGCAGTGAACCATGCATGCACTATACACCTTGTCAAATCCTGTGGTCTTTATTCAAATCAATAGGTGGCAGGTTCTATTGTGCGGAACGATCTCTAACGGTGCGTTGTGAATGACTTCTGATTCCAAGTGTGCCTACCTTCGTGTTTGTGTCTGTAATGAACGCGAGTCAGATCAATAGAATTTCAGAACACGGGTGTCTCTCTTGTTGCTATGATATGCTTATTGCATGATGCTGCCAGTCTTTGATGTTTTTGCAAAGTCGTGCCATTGCTTTTCCACCGCCTTTTGAAGTAGGCCAAGTCTCAGTGTTGTGATCAAATCTGCTGTTGCTTTGAAGGTGTCAGCTGTGGTCACAGTGTGAAACTGCAGTCGTTAGGATGAACTACATAGATGATAATTTTGGTGATGTCAGTTCTAGGACAGTTCAGCTATTCTCTCTGATGTTCACTAACATGTCGATATCTGTAACGGTTTGATGTTGTGTCTGTTTGATTCTATATCTTCTGTGGTGATAGTATGGCACTGTAAGACTGGATTACTTAGGTTCTGTCCTCAGGGAACACCTGTCCTGCCTGTTTTAGATGTTTCTCTGCTCCAACACACCTGATTCAAATGAATGGGTCATAAGCAGAGAGAAACATCTATAACAGGCAGGACAGGGTGACCTGAGGACCAGGGTTGGGAACCACTGGGTTAGGGAATTAACACATTATGATACATAATGATTCCTAATATACTGTGCACAGATCATACCTGTCTCTTCTCACTAGTCTGTGATGCAGAGAAGAGAGACCGCTGAATTCCTCTCTTCTCTGAAGGTTTTCAAAGTAATACCACTAGGGAGCATCAGAGCGCTGTTTAGCAAACTATCTGGAAAAAAAATACAAATACAAATAAATGTAGATGCTCTAATATGATACATTTTGTGGATCAAGTACTTATGTGACTAAAATCTAGGGGGTTTCCACTAACAAGCAGAGCTCCTACTGACTGTTTCAGTCAGGGAATACTTTGGAGGTGACAATGTTGGATTAGGCTCAAGCACAACGACAGTTAGACAGTTTGTATTCTGTCATCTGATATAAACTGTTGGTCTTTGATCAACGGGTAATGACATTAGGGAGTGGAAGTAATTATTACAACCTCAAATGTAATTAAAAGTTCAGTTGGAAATTTTCCACAGAGAAGCTTATACCGCGAAACCCTGGGATTATGAGGATAGGCCCTCTTTAAGGAACTAGTCCTGTCTGAAATACAGGTTTGCAAATCGGTTCAGTCACAATTTACACATTTTAACTCAAAACAGCTTCATGCCGCTGACTTCAAAGAATTCAAGGATTTTTCCTCAGTAGCTTCATAGATTTGATGACGTCATCTTAATCATTTTAAGTACATTTTGGGGGATTTGGTCATGCAGAGCATTGAAAGACACATTAGTAAAAGTAAACATGTTATTTTCATACTTCCTGAACCTGTAGGAGAGACTTATTATAAAACAACACACAATCCCCCCTTTCACTTATAACAGGGTTTTTCTGAAAAACAAATCACAAGTCCACACTCTGGGATCCTCTAATAAAAAACAATGAAAAAAATTATGATTTTTAATCTAGAAGTGCATTCATGATACAAAACACAAGCAATGGTAATAACCACTAACAATATACATATGGGTTCTATATAAGGACATCAAACACGTTTGTGTGATATGGGGGTCATGAAATATTTGTGTTAATCAATCATTCATCAGACAGGAAGCCAAGCGCGTGTGATAAGCATATTTAGAGTTTAAAGGTTCTTCTGAATGTTGTCTGACATTGAAATCTTACAGAACTGTCCACGGTACTTAGTTTGTATGTGTTGGGTTCTTGGAGATTGTATCTCGTACGTTCTTCCTCATCTTATGAGGGTATAAACACATTTCAGGCAAAAACTCTAGTTTTACTTCCCACTGTATATATCTACTATGCAGAATCAGGTGATCACAAATGAAAGGTAAACTAATCACTCTTGTATGTTTTATTTGTAACGTAAAAACACAACCAAAATTACTGCTTTTCTGACTAATAATGGATGGTTCTTCAGTATTCTTCTTCTTCTTTAAAAATAAAAAAAACGTACAAAAGCAAAATAACACACACTCGCACTTGCATAACTTACCAAACATGGTGTCCCTGTGCTCTGCATGTATCTGAACTTCTGTCTCAGGGTGATGAGATCATTTAAAATGTCCTTGATTAGAAGGATCCAGACGATTTCTCATTAACAAAAGAGATACATTGGGCATACAAATCAAGTGAGTTTTTTTTTTTTTAAGAAATTCAAAGGAAAATCCATCGGTTGTTTGTAGCCTATGGAGTGTTTCTTAAATTCATAGCATCAAGATTCAATGTCCTCAGTGAGACCAACCCTCAAAATCAAGGTTACTGAATTAAGACAAATATGTGTTACCTCTCACAGACCTACATTATTATATTTCCAGAGAAGTGCAGATATATGCATAATGTAAACATTTCATTTCATCCTTAAATATTTTCTTTTAAGTGTGCAACTTAAAAGACTGCATTTTTTTTTCGTAAAAAGAACAAACACCTAAATACTTAACTTTTCCTGGTAAATCCACCTATTTCTTCAGTCTCCTTTATCAAGAGTCCGTTTGTGTCCCTTTGTGCTACAGAGTAAACTGTCATGTCACTGCCATATTAAGCCTTGTAGTAGTCATACAGGAACTCTGTAGTCTTTGCTAAACAATGCACAGCATTGCTTTCCTGTTCCATATACAAAACACACACACACACACCTCACTGGACACAAGTCACATGGACGCCTTCAACCGCGGCACAACCGCTCTCATTCAACCGCTGATCCTCCTTCGAAGTCGCCGCGTCGGTGTCTGCGGGCAGCGCATGCTCGAGAGTTCGTTACCTCTTCCCAATTTCACTTTGACGAAGGAAGTGAATGTTGTTGGCGCTGTCGGCCAGCTCAGGGTACTGCTCGATAGAGAGCACGTAGTACCCGTCGTAGCCCAGCACCTTCCCGCTGCTCAGAAGCTGCCTCTTCTCCCCCTCCGTCCATGGACGGATGCCCTCCTCCCCGTCCCGCACGCGCTGCTGTTCCCTGGCCCAGGCCCTCGCCAGCGCCCTCTGGCGGGCCAGCTCCACCACGCGGCCCTTCTCCTCGTCCACCGTGGAGCCGTAGCGCACGTGGAGAGCCAGCGGCCCGCGGCGCACCTCCACGTCCGCGAAGCGGCGGGTCCGGCCGTCGACCACGGCGGTGGACTGAGACACGCTGACGTTGACGCCGTTCTCCAGGGTCTTGTGGCCGCTGGTGAGGTGCAGTGCCGCCAGGTCGCCGTCCGGCAGACCTGGTTTGACAAAGTAATGCGTGTCGCGGCCCTCCACCGTGAAGTGAAGCTCCTCCAGGTAGAAAGCGTTGTTGAGGATGGTGGCCACCTTGATGCAGTCCTCGTTGGCCACGTTGAGCGTGTGGGTGTGGGCGCTCCCTTTGTAAATGGCGAACATGACCGCCCTGCCAATGGGCGACCGGGCCGTGGAGAACCACAGCCAAGGTTTCTCCCCTCGGCGACCTGGGCTGATATGGACCTCTGGTAGTCGCTCGAATGAGAGAAGGGCTTTTGCCTGTCGGGTGACTTCCTGCTGGACCCCAGAGATGGACTGTGGAGAGAGGTCAGAGGCATGTGAACAAACACGGTGCCTCAGGACTCCTTTTAGGTGTGGCAGAAAGCTGCGTTTTCCCTCTTGAAAGAGGATGGTGCTTTCAAGCTGTGTATTCGTGAATAATATAGATTTTTTTCTTTCTCTGAGAATCTTGCATTGAGGGTCTGTGACATCACAGTAAAGGTCTCAGCGCCTTTGTAAGACGTCCAAAATGATTAACAGCAGAAAACGACCACACATTGCTAGACAGTAAGAAACGAAATAAAATAAAAACAGAACTATTAAATAGCCCACTACTTGTTTATCTGCAATGTTCTCTAATTAAAACTGCTGTGCTATACTATGGGATACATTGTAATCCAATAAAAAAATAATTGGTTATAGCAAAATATCGATCTAAGAGAAAGCTATTTTAGTGAAAAAACATTCTTGGCTTTGTTATCTCCTAGAAATGTATGTGTGTGTGTGTGTGTGTTATCACTTGTTTAAAAGTTTGGTTTCAACTATTAAAATAACCTAAGGTCTTTGATAATGCACCTGACATTCTTCATGTAACACAATCACACAGGAGTGATAAGTCATGTACGTTTCTTGATTATTACTAACCGGCAGATCATCCCAAAGTTGACTTTTAGTCAGTTCGTAGGAGGGTAGGGTCAGATCAAATTTCGGTACAGGAAATCCAGGGATGGTGTTGTGCAGATGGAATCCAAAAGTCACCAGCCAACTATTTACATCTGGAAGGGAAAAACATTGTTAAAATTTCAGTTGTAAACACATGCAGAGGCAAAAAAACTAAATCTGTTTGAAATTCTCTGGCATCACGAACATCGTGCTGGTTACTCATCACAGCTAACGAGGTCTTACCTGAAACATACTCTCTGAGCTCATGCACCTTGCTGATGGGGTTGTTATTTCTGAACATGTACAGGTTGAAAGGTCCGGGTTCCTTGCCCACTTGTTTCCAGGTGGTGATGTCAGGGACGGTCCACCTGCCGGGCATGATGTCATAGTCCCGCTCCCCGAAATGCAACAGCTTGGTCAGAGGATCATAGAGGCCTCCGTGGAACCCCAGAACCAGCTGGAAGTCTGGGTTGGAGTCAAAGTACACTTCCCCGTAGGCGGTGTATTGGACCTGTTTGACCAGGAGCCCGTTACTGGTGAACACGGCCAGAGGAGTGCCTGTGTTGTCGCAGGCGATATAGAACTCCTCCCCACTGCTGATCTCCATGGCGAACTGGTGACCCTGCAGGTCGTAGTAGAGCGAGGTGATCTCCGACGAGGAGTGATTGTAGACATGCGTGATCCGGCTCGGGTAGCTCAGGTCGGCGTAGAAGTACTGCAGGTGCTGTCCGAGGCTGGTTTTGGTGGACACTCTCCGGCCCAGCCCGTCATAGCGGTACTGGATGGTCCAGCCGTTGCCCTTGCTGTAGACGCGTACCAGGAGGCCCTTGGAGTTGTACTCGAAGATCTCAGACCCCCGCTGGCGGAGGAATCCGTCTTCGTCCATCCGGTACTGGACGTCTCCCAGACGGGTGATCCGGTCCCGCAGGTCGTAGCGCAGGGGCAGCAGGCGGGCGCTGTTCCCAGGGTTCAGCAGGTGTAGGTTGCCGTTCAGGTCGTAGGTGTAGCGCCACGTGACCTTGTCGTTCAGGAACACCGTCTGCAGCTGCCCGTCCACGTCGTACTCGTAGCCGTACTTGGTGGTGTTGGCGAACGGGCCGATCTTGATCTCTCTCTTGGTGACCCGGCCCACGTCGTCGTACTGGAACGTGATCCAGTACATGAGCGAGCGGAAGATCTCGTACTGGATCTCCTTGATGCGTCCGTGGGCGTCAAAGTGCTTGGTGTAGGTCATGACCGCCGTCGAGATGATCTGGTTGATGTCGTAGTAGATGACGCCGAACTTCCCGAACTGTTCGACCTTCCCGGAGATGTCGTCGAACTGGTAGAGGTCGATGGGGAGGGGCGTCTCGTTGATGACGCCCTGAACGCTGGTGACCCTCAGGCTGCCGTCGTAGGTGTAGTCGAAGCGGGCGTTCACCATCCCGTCCTCGCTGAACCGGAAGATCTGCCGGTCCACCAGCGGGCCTACCTGCCGGTAGCGGATGGAGCAGATGAAACCTTCGCTCTGCAGGTTCACCGTCTTCAGCACGCCCGCCGTCTCGTCGTACGTGAAGCTGACCCGCGTGCTGTCGTACAGAACCTCCCACAGCTTGTTCTGACGGCGGTACTTGTACAGAACGCGGCGGCCGGTGCCGAGGTGAGCGACGCGTAGGAGGAGGCCGTCCTCGCTGTAGTCCACGGCGACCGAGGCGTTGCTCTCGGGCGGGTGGTAGACGTTGCGGTAGTAGCCCACTGAGCGGATGGTCTGCATGGTGTAGCGCGCCACGCTGGGCATGGTGACCGCTGACAGGCGGTCCAGGGAGTCGAAGTCGAAGATGTACTGGCGCTGGCTGTGCAGCAGCAGAACCATGGACTGGAGGGGAGGTAGGAGGGGGAGGTAGGAGAGAGAAACGGGATTTGTAGGGGTTGGATATAGGTGCCATCAAAGGAGCACTGACGTTTCAGAAATAGGTGTTTATACTCATTTCCGATATTGTGGTGATGGTTACATGTGAACAGATGGTGTTGTACGCTCTCTTGTTTGGTGATACAGGAAATGTACAGCAATGTTGTTTTATACTTGAAACTCAAATGCCAGGGTTCAAATATACATATATACACAACTTACATTTACATTTAGTCATTTAGCAGACGCTCTTATCCAGAGCGACTTACAGTAAGTACAGGGACATTCCCCCTGAGGCAAGTAGGGTGAAGTGCCTTGCCCAAGGACACAA
Organism: Osmerus eperlanus; assembly: GCF_963692335.1. Lineage (NCBI taxonomy): Eukaryota > Metazoa > Chordata > Actinopteri > Osmeriformes > Osmeridae > Osmerus > Osmerus eperlanus. Next base: position 16,332,920 of record NC_085030.1, read on the forward strand.
CGTCATTTGGCACGGCTGGGAATCGAACTGGCAACCTTCTGATTACTAGCCCGACTCCCTCACCGCTCAGCCACCTGACTGCTGTAGCAGAGCCAACAGACAAACCATCACACCTTTCCCCTACCCCCGACAAGGAGAAAGGGGGTTTTCCCCCTTGTCCTTATCTCCAGAGCAGGAGCTTCAAAGCTTCTGGCCCAGCATGGGGTCAGAAGGTAGACCAAAATGGCCTTACAGTATGGAGACAAAGGATTTTAAGGAAGAACTAACTTTTCTGGATTTACAAACATATTCTCAAGGACTACATGGCTCATGGACACTATTTCAATGACAGTAGTGATGTGTTATAATGTATGCTTTCCCTTTAATGCTGTGTTGATATAATTTGATGTTTTAATGTAACTTCCTTTACTGTTATGATAAATCAGTCAATCTTGATATCAAAATGATTCTAATCTACAAACTAAACCATTTATTAATGTTGTATTGTTATAGTTCGAAGTATAAGCAATACATGGACATTTGAAATAGCTGAACTCTGAAAAGTTATCAACCACTTCACACCCATACGTCAATCTCAGGATGGACGCCCAGGTGGGAGTAACTGACCAATCAAAGAGTTCACCTCCAAAAGGATACCCCCCTTTCTCAAGGATTATAAAACCTCGACGCACAAGCAATACTGGCTTTTTCGCAAGGATTCACCGGAAGTGTTCGCGACACATCTGACCTATCCTTCTCAATCAGCAACTCACTGGACCACTAGGAACTTGAACGAAAGATTCCTTTGCTCTAACCGTTTGACAACGACGAACGGAACCTTGACTCTTCTTCTTCAAACTGACAACAGTAACTGCGATATTGCTACATTTCTTACTTGTGAACATTGGCATATTGTGATTTAATTTGTTACGTTTGATTTTAGTTTGCAAATGATTTAACCTAACTTTCGTTAGGATTAGTTAACATACTCTCCCATTGTTCTCCAGAAGCCTATCTCTCTCTCTCTCTCTCTCCCTTCCCCCCTCCCCACGCGCTCTCAACCTACCATCTTGTACCAACCCTCATCATAGTTTAGGACCTACCGTATGCAGTTCAACTCAACTCACTTTCAACTAACCTATAACTTCTCTGGTATTTGTTCATTATAATTACATTTCCTTAAATAAATCATTGTTTATAATACTCGCGTTATCCCTCACGTTATCTGATCTGCTCTACTTTCATAGAATTCACTACTTAAGATTAGACTGATTATTACGAAGGCTATTATTCAATATTATTCAATAAGGTTTCCTCTGTCCCTTTAACAAATAAGAGGTGGTGCCCCAAGAACTACATACTTTATTATAAATTAAGTATTGCTAATCTTAAACGAGCAAACCCCGCTACACTGCCCTCCCCCAACTTAAATGTTTGTTAAAGAATTAAATGTTTAAATCAATGTTTCTCTCCTAAAGAGACATTTATTGGTTATTTAAGAGAGCCGAAGGCTGCATCTCAAATATATCAGACCTGATAAGAGTGTGTATACTGTTCTTGGGAGACGTTTTCCATTAATTCATAATAAGCACTTTGGTCTCCAGGAGTGCTTCCAGTGGTTTGCCACCCATCCTGTGAAAGTGTCCTGGCCAGTCATGCGTTGTCACCGAGGTTAGCTCCCAGAGCTCTCACTGTGCCCCATGTTAACAATGTTGACATGGCATTTTACGGTCACGCAATGAGCACAAGGGCCAAGTGCTGAGAGATAGAAAGAGAGAGAGAGAGGGGGAAAGAGAGAGAGAGTTAGAGAGAGAGAGAGAGGGGGAGAGAGAGAGAGAGAGGGGGAAAGAGAGAGAGTTAGAGAGAGAGAGAGAGAGAGAGAGAGAGGGGGAGAGAGAGAGAGAGGGGGAGAGAGAGAGAGAGAGAGAGAGAGAGAGAGAGAGAGAGAGAGAGAGAGAGAGAGAGAGAGAGAGAGAGAGAGAGAGAGAGAGAGATACTTTGACGAGCTGTGAAAAACTCTGTCCTGTCACACTGGCAGATGTTTGCATGGTATTTTAAGTAATGAAGAAGTAAAAGAGTGGGCTATATGTTTGAGCCTGCCTGTGTGTTTGTGTCCGGGAAAGAGAGAGAGAGAGGACGTGAAGAGTGGGACTGAAAAACGACTGAAGGAGTGAAAGTGTGTCTGAATGGCCTGCTCTGAATAATGCACATCCCTATCCACATCTGAACGCTGGGTGATAGCGCACTCTTTAAAGTTACAGTGGGTGCACTTTAGCACCACATTTTTCACCGCGAAGTGCTTGGCTGAGTGTTGATTCACGGACCCCCTTTCACAAAATCACTCGGCTGTAATCCACCAACCGCCCCTCACCTTTTCCAGGTAAGTGTAGCTCCAGGTCTTTCCGTCCGCAAACACGCGCGACACCAGGCGTCCTTGTGCGTCGTACTCGACCCTCTCCGTGGTGGGGCCTCTCTGGAGGGCGCTGATCTGACCGCTGCTGCTCCGGCTCACGTTGACCGGGAGCAGCTTGCTGCTGGGCTGCCACAGCACAGGGTGACCAGCCCCGTCGTACAGGATCTTCAGCAGGAACTTCCTGTGGTCGTCGTAGATCTTCTCCGTCCTCAGAGTGCGGTCGTAATCAACCGACAGGATGTTCCGGCCGTTCACCTGCTCGCGCGACGGGCGTCGTTTGGGGTCAGAACGGAAACAGAAACAAACATTAGTGGTAAGGGGGGGGGGGGAGAAAAACAAACGTTTGTGTCACAGAGGCAGGGCCGTAGCTTTTTTGTCTTGTGACCTCTTTGAGGTGCGTTTAGTGTGATTGCTGCTCCTTGGCAGTCAGTGAGAGATTAACAGCCCCTACAAGAGCTTCATTAAACTGAGAGACACTCTGGCAATTGCTCAGGTGCTTTTAAATCAAACACCCCTAAATTTTGTTGGAGGCGAAAATTGCTGTGAAGGGAAAGTAAGTACCCATGTTAAGTTCATAACGTAAACCGTAAATTTAGATGTCGAATTCAGAGGAGCAGCGGTAACATAAAAACGGGGGGTTTGCTGAAGAAGCTAAGATTTATCATTTATCATTTATTTTGATTGCTCCTCTCACACACTTAACAAAAACATACACACAGTCCACATCAATAGCAAACAGATGCATCAGATTTAAAAAGAGCACAATAAATTAAAAATGAACTCTCTGTGTAGTTGGATGACTCAGACTCACTCTAAGCTTGCGTCCGAACACGATGACTTTGCCCCGGGCCTGTTCCTTGCGGAAGCGCCACTCCACCAGGTTCTGCCCGCTATCCCCTGGCAAGCTCATGTTCCTCCGTGCAACGGTGGGGTTGGCGGCGCCCGACAGGATGTGCGGCTCTGTCTGGTAGTGGGTGTCCATCCCGTTGGCGTAGGTCACCCTCAGAGAGTTATCGTAACCCACCTGGTAACTGCTCCTGCACTGGTCTGAAGACACGGAGAAGGCTCAGGATCATAACTCACAATACAGGGCGTTGTTATTGTGATGGAGCAATGATGCTCGAACAGCTGATCAAACTAATCGCCTGCCGTGAGAAGCAGTAAAAGGTTACGGATGAAGAAGTGTCGTCCTCAACTCCCCGATGCCGCGTAAACATTTCAAGTCTGCTACTTACCCCTGACATTCACCCCAGACGTTGAGGGCATAATCATTTTCCCTGTCAAACCGCCTACGATGATGCACTGCTTAAGCTTACTCAACATTGCTCCTGTGACCCCAGGGACGATGACAAACAACCGCCTTCGCAGGTGCTGCCTGAGCTGTGAGGTGACTAGGGGCCCAGAGCGGGATGGAGGGGAGAGCTGGGAGAGGCCTACCCTGAGCAGGATGGAGGGGAGAGCTGGGAGAGGCCTACCCTGAGCAGGATGGAGGGGAGAGCTGGGAGAGGCCTACCCTGAGCAGGATGGAGGGGAGAGCTGGGAGAGGCCTACCCTGAGCAGGATGGAGGGGAGAGCTGGGAGAGGCCTACCCTGAGCAGGATGGAGGGGAGAGCTGGGAGAGGCCTACCCTGAGCAGGATGGAGGGGAGAGCTGGGAGAGGCCTACCCTGAGCCAGTGTGTAGAAGGCCCGGATGGAGGAGGCGTTGGTGGTGATGCTCAACTCCTCGTCGGTTAGAGAGCTCTCGATGTCCACCGTCAGAGCGCTATAGACGTCTGTGTAGAGGTTGCTCACCACTCCGGAGGGGAAAGTCACGTTCATCAGCCGCCCTTCGCTGTCATAGCTGGGGAGAGGACCGATGAGTCAGGGACAGACGGCACCGGCATGTCACAGGAACTGTCACTTATGTTCCCAGAACATTCAAATCAAACCCCCCCCTTTTTTTTGTAATTTATTATTGTATTATTATGTGTTATATTATTGTACAATAATACATGAATATTAATTATGATTATTTAATTATTATATTGATTATGATTATTAGTATTTATCACATTAAGCTTAGGAACTAACAACTCTAAAGAGTGAGTATCCGATTTGCTGAATATAACTGGGTGAGAAATGATTGCTAATGCTTTTTCTCAGACCCAACACAAACCCACAGCCTTACTCATAGAAGGTGGTCCAGCCGATTTCCGACGTCTTGGTCGCCAGCAGGCCGTTGTTGCCATGGTAAGTGAGGAGAACCAGCTCCTGACCTTGGGTCGTCAGAGTCTTCAGCCCTCCGTTGGTTCCCATGGTGATCCAGATGACCTGGTTGTCGGGGGCGACGATGCGTACGGGCATGCGGTTGGGGTCTCGGCGTACCCGCAGGGTGTTCCCGTTGCTGTCGGTGACGGCGGTGACGTCGCCCTCGGCGCTGTAGCCGAAGGTGTAGGTGAGGTCGCCTGTGAGCAGGCTGGCCGTGTGCTGGTGGGTCCCGTTAACGTCGAACACGTACAGCTCCTGGGCGTCAGGGGACGCCACCTCGTAGACGCCGCCGCTGGGCGCCAGCGTCGGGCCCCGCCCGCTGATCGCCCGGATACGGATGTTGCCGAGGTCGGCTACGTAGAGGGTGTCGTCGGGGGCGACCACCATGGAGGACGGCCCGTTCAGCCGGGCGTCTTTGGCGTAGCCGTCGCCCGTCTGGTAACAGTCGCAGTTGTTGTCGTTCTTGCAGTCGCAGTCGGTCGGCGCCCCGGCCAGGTGGGTGATCTCTCCGTCGTCCGACACCTTCCGGATGCGGCTGAACTTCCTCTCGTCCGTTTCGGCGATGAAGAGCGCGCCGTGGTAGGACACGGCGATGGCCACGGCAGACTCCAGCGGGGTCAGCGCCGCCCTCTGGCCCCCGGCGACGCCGCGGTCCATGGCGGCCAGCGGACAGTGGACGGGTCGGCCCGCTGCGATGCTCACCTGGCCGTTCTCGGTGATGCGGAGCACGATGTTGTTGTCCAGCACGAACACGGAGTTGTCCATCGGGCTGACGGCCAAGTCTGTGGGCCACTCCAAGATCACCTGCACATTCAAACACTGTTTAGTATTTTTTTGTTGTTGGCATTTTTCATGCTTTATTGGACAGTATTTAAGTGAAGTGTGACAGGAAAGGTAGGGAGAGAGAGGGAAAGATCACAACAAGACATGCAGCAAAAGGCATAATAAATCAGAGAAAATCAAGACAGCACCAAGGTTCATCCTGATGTTATATGGAATCGTACTGTGGTATAATCATGATCTATTCTGTCCTAAATAACGTACGGCCACTCATTCAATAGATGTCAATCCTTGAACTGACAGCGTTGCATAAACACACACCAACGATAGCCTTTTCTGTCTAACTTTAATCTGTGCTTCACTTCCTCAGCAGTAATCATAACAGACTTAAATCATTGAAGATTTTGTTTCCTTCAGAGGATATTCTGCCTTTGTAAAGATCCAGGTAATTCGTTCGTACACTGGCAGCACTGCCACTCCACGTGACGTGTCCAAGCTGACACGCTATCATAAGGATTCAATTAGAAATGACATAAGTGACAAAATAATGCAGCTGCTATAGATAACTACCGTCCGAGACAAACCGAACTGAATGTGTAATTTCTCCAGGAAGTGAATAATAATAAGAGTTGCCCTTCAGGCGACTCGCCACGTTCAGTGGAGCGCTGTGCCAGGCAGTGAGCCTGCCAGTCTGCCTTATTAATGGGCTTCTCTGCCTGGGGATCATGTGGTCTGGCCAAAAACACGTCTGTGTCGGTTTACACCATTGAAATGCCTTAATTAACAAAACGCGACATGCTTAATCCTTCGGCTTTCTTCGGTTCGAGGTTGTGTAGATGCTGTAGGGAGGCTGATAATGGCTAATGAACACGGCCAGTCTGGTCCAAAACGCTACTGAGCAGGTAGGAGGAGGGCTCTTTTCCCCAGGGGGAATCTGACCCTCAATCCCCATTCACTTCACATATACACCACTCAGACGCTCCCTAAATACACTGTGGAGTAAATGGCCGTACATCCATTTTAATAAGATAAAAGCTTTTCTTCGTTTTTATTTTCTTCATTATTCATTTTGTGCTGTGTGAGAGATTGGTCTGTATGTTAATGGAAGGTTAGAGAAGGCTATAAATGATTGAGAAGAGGAAGCCCGAGTTATACCGAGTCAGTGTCTGGGAGGGAGGTTTCATAAGGCTTTAACGTAGCAGCGTTGGAGTGGTCCATTTATGAAACCTCATCAAGAGGCCTGGATTCATGTTCATGTTGGCCGAGCAACAACCCTCAATTGGACATACACATCACAGAGACGATGGAAGCTGGGGATGTAGACACTGTCAATTATTTTCAGTGAAAGCTCCAAGTCCTCATTCTAAGAACTGGTGAAGTTCTAAGAAGCGGTTTGCAGTTCCATTAGCTGCTTCATTCTTCATGGATTTTTTGATGACTCAAAGACAGCAGAGGAGGAAGGCAGGAGGGAGGGGGTCGTCTGACACCAGCACAGACGGAGCAGAGATGCTTTTAATGGGAACCTGGAAATATGACAAGTCACCTGATTAATGTCCATGCTGATGTCGCAGGTGAGAGGGCGCGCGGAGGTGAGGTCGTTGGACCCCAGGATTGTGGAGATGATGCCGTTCTGGTCGATCTTACGGATGGTGGTGCCGTCCACAAAGTATATTAGCCCATTCTTGTCCACGGCGATGCCTGTTGAGGAAGAGGAGAGAGGGGGAGGGGAGTTAAAAAATGGGACCCAACAGAAGTGATAACAGATAGACGCAGCTGATGCGAAGGTTCCTCACTTGCATGACTCAATGGACATAACACGATGGATACATGTGTTGAGTTTGGCTTCCCATTATTCAGGTCACTGCAGAAAGCACCCATCAATAATTCATATCCTGCTTTTCTGCTCCTAAATAATTTGTGATGGAGAAGTGGGAAAGGCTGTCTCCCTCCCTACAGTGTCCCTGGTCTCCCTACAGTGTCCCTGGTCTCCCTCCCTACAGTGTCCCTGGTCTCCCTACAGTGTCCCTGGTCTCCCTCCCTACAGTGTCCCTGGTCTCCCTCCCTACAGTGTCCCTGGTCTCCCTCCCTACAGTGTCCCTGGTCTCCCTCCCTACAGTGTCCCTGGTCTCCCTACAGTGTCCCTGGTCTCCCTCCCTACAGTGTCCCTGGTCTCCCTAGTGTCCCTGGTCTCCCTCCCTACAGTGTCCCTGGTCTCCCTAGTGTCCCTGGTCTCCCTACAGTGTACCTGGTCTCCCTCCCTACAGTGTCCCTGGTCTCCCTACAGTGTCCCTGGTCTCCCTACAGTGTCCCTGGTCTCCCTAGTGTCCCTGGTCTCCCTCCCTACAGTGTCCCTGGTCTCCCTAGTGTCCCTGGTCTCCCTACAGTGTCCCTGGTCTCCCTACAGTGTCCCTGGTCTCCCTCCCTACAGTGTCCCTGGTCTCCCTACAGTGTCCCTGGTCTCCCTCCCTACAGTGTCCCTGGTCTCCCTCCCTACAGTGTCCCTGGTCTCCCTACAGTGTCCCTGGTCTCCCTACAGTGTCCCTGGTCTCCCTCCCTACAGTGTCCCTGGTCTCCCTAGTGTCCCTGGTCTCCCTACAGTGTCCCTGGTCTCCCTACAGTGTCCCTGGTCTCCCTCCCTACAGTGTCCCTGGTCTCCCTACAGTGTCCCTGGTCTCCCTCCCTACAGTGTCCCTGGTCTCCCTACAGTGTCCCTGGTCTCCCTCCCTACAGTGTCCCTGGTCTCCCTCCCTACAGTGTCCCTGGTCTCCCTACAGTGTCCCTGGTCTCCCTACAGTGTCCCTGGTCTCCCTCCCTACAGTGTCCCTGGTCTCCCTCCCCACAGTGTCCCTGATCTCCCTCCCTACAGTGTCCCTGGTCTCCCTCCCTACAGTGTCCCTGGTCTCCCTCCCTACAGTGTCCCTGGTCTCCTTCCCTACAGTGTCCCTGGTCTCCCTACAGTGTCCCTGGTCTCCCTCCCTACAGTGTCCCTGGTCTCCCTAGTGTCCCTGGTCTCCCTCCCTACAGTGTCCCTGGTCTCCCTCCCTACAGTGTCCCTGGTCTCCCTACAGTGTCCCTGGTCTCCCTCCCTACAGTGTCCCTGGTCTCCCTAGTGTCCCTGGTCTCCCTCCCTACAGTGTCCCTGGTCTCCCTCCCTACAGTGTCCCTGGTCTCCCTACAGTGTCCCTGGTCTCCCTAGTGTCCCTGGTCTCCCTCCCTACAGTGTCCCTGGTCTCCCTCCCTACAGTGTCCCTGGTCTCCCTACAGTGTCCCTGGTCTCCCTACAGTGTCCCTGGTCTCCCTCCCTACAGTGTCCCTGGTCTCCCTCCCTACAGTGTCCCTGGTCTCCCTAGTGTCCCTGGTCTCCCTCCCTACAGTGTCCCTGGTCTCCCTCCCTACAGTGTCCCTGGTCTCCCTAGTGTCCCTGGTCTCCCTCCCTACAGTGTCCCTGGTCTCCCTCCCTACAGTGTCCCTGGTCTCCCTACAGTGTCCCTGGTCTCCCTACAGTGTCCCTGGTCTCCCTCCCTACAGTGTCCCTGGTCTCCCTCCCTACAGTGTCCCTGGTCTCCCTACAGTGTCCCTGGTCTCCCTACAGTGTCCCTGGTCTCCCTACAGTGTCCCTGGTCTCCCTACAGTGTCCCTGGTCTCCCTCCCTACAGTGTCCCTGGTCTCCCTACAGTGTCCCTGGTCTCCCTACAGTGTCCCTGGTCTCCCTCCCTACAGTGTCCCTGGTCTCCCTACAGTGTCCCTGGTCTCCCTACAGTGTCCCTGGTCTCCCTCCCTACAGTGTCCCTGGTCTCCCTCCCTACAGTGTCCCTGGTCTCCCTCCCTACAGTGTCTCTGGTCTCCCTACAGTGTCCCTGGTCTCCCTCCCTACAGTGTCCCTGGTCTCCCTAGTGTCCCTGGTCTCCCTCCCTACAGTGTCCCTGGTCTCCCTAGTGTCCCTGGTCTCCCTAGTGTCCCTGGTCTCCCTCCCTACAGTGTCCCTGGTCTCCCTAGTGTCCCTGGTCTCCCTCCCTACAGTGTCCCTGGTCTCCCTAGTGTCCCTGGTCTCACTACAGTGTCCCTGGTCTCCCTACAGTGTCCCTGGTCTCCCTCCCTACAGTGTCCCTGGTCTCCCTCCCTACAGTGTCCCTGGTCTCCCTCCCTACAGTGTCCCTGGTCTCCCTCCCTACAGTGTCCCTGGTCTCCCTAGTGTCCCTGGTCTCCCTACAGTGTCCCTGGTCTCCCTCCCTACAGTGTCCCTGGTCTCCCTAGTGTCCCTGGTCTCCCTACAGTGTCCCTGGTCTCCCTACAGTGTCCCTGGTCTCCCTCCCTACAGTGTCCCTGGTCTCCCTACAGTGTCCCTGGTCTCCCTCCGTACAGTGTCCCTGGTCTCCCTACAGTGTCCCTGGTCTCCCTCCCTACAGTGTCCCTGGTCTCCCTCCCTACAGTGTCCCTGGTCTCCCTCCCTACAGTGTCCCTGGTCTCCCTACAGTGTCCCTGGTCTCCCTCCCTACAGTGTCCCTGGTCTCCCTAGTGTCCCTGGTCTCCCTAGTGTCCCTGGTCTCCCTCCCTACAGTGTCCCTGGTCTCCCTAGTGTCCCTGGTCTCCCTACAGTGTCCCTGGTCTCCCTCCCTACAGTGTCCCTGGTCTCCCTACAGTGTCCCTGGTCTCCCTCCCTACAGTGTCCCTGGTCTCCCTAGTGTCCCTGGTCTCCCTAGAGTGTCCCTGGTCTCCCTACAGTGTCCCTGGTCTCCCTCCCTACAGTGTCCCTGGTCTCCCTAGTGTCCCTGGTCTCCCTCCCTACAGTGTCCCTGGTCTCCCTCCCTACAGTGTCCCTGGTCTCCCTAGTGTCCCTGGTCTCCCTCCCTACAGTGTCCCTGGTCTCCCTCCCTACAGTGTCCCTGGTCTCCCTACAGTGTCCCTGGTCTCCCTACAGTGTCCCTGGTCTCCCTACAGTGTCCCTGGTCTCCCTCCCTACAGTGTCCCTGGTCTCCCTACAGTGTCCCTGGTCTCCCTCCCTACAGTGTCCCTGGTCTCCCTCCCTACAGTGTCCCTGGTCTCCCTACAGTGTCCCTGGTCTCCCTACAGTGTCCCTGGTCTCCCTCCCTACAGTGTCCCTGGTCTCCCTACAGTGTCCCTGGTCTCCCTACAGTGTCCCTGGTCTCCCTCCCTACAGTGTCCCTGGTCTCCCTACAGTGTCCCTGGTCTCCCTACAGTGTCCCTGGTCTCCCTCCCTACAGTGTCCCTGGTCTCCCTCCCTACAGTGTCCCTGGTCTCCCTCCCTACAGTGTCTCTGGTCTCCCTACAGTGTCCCTGGTCTCCCTCCCTACAGTGTCCCTGGTCTCCCTAGTGTCCCTGGTCTCCCTCCCTACAGTGTCCCTGGTCTCCCTAGTGTCCCTGGTCTCCCTAGTGTCCCTGGTCTCCCTCCCTACAGTGTCCCTGGTCTCCCTAGTGTCCCTGGTCTCCCTCCCTACAGTGTCCCTGGTCTCCCTAGTGTCCCTGGTCTCCCTACAGTGTCCCTGGTCTCCCTACAGTGTCCCTGGTCTCCCTCCCTACAGTGTCCCTGGTCTCCCTCCCTACAGTGTCCCTGGTCTCCCTCCCTACAGTGTCCCTGGTCTCCCTCCCTACAGTGTCCCTGGTCTCCCTAGTGTCCCTGGTCTCCCTACAGTGTCCCTGGTCTCCCTCCCTACAGTGTCCCTGGTCTCCCTAGTGTCCCTGGTCTCCCTACAGTGTCCCTGGTCTCCCTACAGTGTCCCTGGTCTCCCTCCCTACAGTGTCCCTGGTCTCCCTACAGTGTCCCTGGTCTCCCTCCGTACAGTGTCCCTGGTCTCCCTACAGTGTCCCTGGTCTCCCTCCCTACAGTGTCCCTGGTCTCCCTCCCTACAGTGTCCCTGGTCTCCCTCCCTACAGTGTCCCTGGTCTCCCTACAGTGTCCCTGGTCTCCCTCCCTACAGTGTCCCTGGTCTCCCTAGTGTCCCTGGTCTCCCTAGTGTCCCTGGTCTCCCTCCCTACAGTGTCCCTGGTCTCCCTAGTGTCCCTGGTCTCCCTACAGTGTCCCTGGTCTCCCTCCCTACAGTGTCCCTGGTCTCCCTACAGTGTCCCTGGTCTCCCTCCCTACAGTGTCCCTGGTCTCCCTAGTGTCCCTGGTCTCCCTAGAGTGTCCCTGGTCTCCCTACAGTGTCCCTGGTCTCCCTCCCTACAGTGTCCCTGGTCTCCCTCCCTACAGTGTCCCTGGTCTCCCTAGTGTCCCTGGTCTCCCTACAGTGTCCCTGGTCTCCCTACAGTGTCCCTGGTCTCCCTCCCTACAGTGTCCTTGGTCTCCCTAGTGCCCCTGGTCTCCCTACAGTGTCCCTGGTCTCCCTACAGTGTCCCTGGTCTCCCTCACTACAGTGTCCCTGGTCTCCCTACAGTGTCCCTGGTCTCCCTCCCTACAGTGTCCCTGGTCTCCCTACAGTGTCCCTGGTCTCCCTCCCTACAGTGTCCCTGGTCTCCCTAGTGCCCCTGGTCTCCCTACAGTGTCCCTGGTCTCCCTACAGTGTCCCTGGTCTCCCTCCCTACAGTGTCCCTGGTCTCCCTACAGTGTCCCTGGTCTCCCTCCCTACAGTGTCCCTGGTCTCCCTACAGTGTCCCTGGTCTCCCTCCCTACAGTGTCCCTGGTCTCCCTACAGTGTTCCTGGTCTCCCTACAGTGTCTCTGGTCTCCCTACAGTGTCCCTGGTCTCCCTACAGTGTCCCTGGTCTCCCTACAGTGTCCCTGGTCTCCCTACAGTATCCCTGGTCTCTCTTCAGTGTCTCTGGTCTCCCTACAGTGTCCCTGGTTTCCCTACAGTGTCCCTGGTCTCTCTTCAGTGTCTCTGGTCTCCCTACAGTGTCCCTGGTTTCCCTACAGTGTCCCTGGTCTCCCTCCCTACAGTGTCCCTGGTCTCCCTCCCTACAGTGTCCCTGGTCTCCCTACAGTGTCCCTGGTCTCCCTCCCTACAGTGTCTCTGGTCTCCCTACAGTGTCCCTGGTTTCCCTACAGTGTCCCTGGTCTCCCTACAGTGTCCCTGGTCTCCCTACAGTGTCCCTGGTCTCCCTCCCTACAGTGTCCCTGGTCTCCCTCCCTACAGTGTCCCTGGTCTCCCTAGTGTCCCTGGTCTCCCTACAGTGTCCCTGGTCTCCCTACAGTGTCCCTGGTCTCCCTCCCTACAGTGTCCTTGGTCTCCCTAGTGCCCCTGGTCTCCCTACAGTGTCCCTGGTCTCCCTACAGTGTCCCTGGTCTCCCTCCCTACAGTGTCCCTGGTCTCCCTACAGTGTCCCTGGTCTCCCTCCCTACAGTGTCCCTGGTCTCCCTACAGTGTCCCTGGTCTCCCTCCCTACAGTGTCCCTGGTCTCCCTAGTGCCCCTGGTCTCCCTACAGTGTCCCTGGTCTCCCTACAGTGTCCCTGGTCTCCCTCCCTACAGTGTCCCTGGTCTCCCTACAGTGTCCCTGGTCTCCCTCCCTACAGTGTCCCTGGTCTCCCTACAGTGTCCCTGGTCTCCCTCCCTACAGTGTCCCTGGTCTCCCTACAGTGTTCCTGGTCTCCCTACAGTGTCTCTGGTCTCCCTACAGTGTCCCTGGTCTCCCTACAGTGTCCCTGGTCTCCCTACAGTGTCCCTGGTCTCCCTACAGTATCCCTGGTCTCTCTTCAGTGTCTCTGGTCTCCCTACAGTGTCCCTGGTTTCCCTACAGTGTCCCTGGTCTCTCTTCAGTGTCTCTGGTCTCCCTACAGTGTCCCTGGTTTCCCTACAGTGTCCCTGGTCTCCCTACAGTGTCCCTGGTGTCCCTACAGTGTCCCTGGTCTCCCTAGTGTCCCTGGTCTCCCTACAGTATCCCTGGTCTCTCTTCAGTGTCTCTGGTCTCCCTCCCTACAGTGTCCCTGGTCTCCCTAGTGTCCCTGGTCTCCCTCCCTACAGTGTCCCTGGTCTCCCTACAGTGTCCCTGGTCTCCCTACAGTATCCCTGGTCTCTCTTCAGTGTCTCTGGTCTCCCTACAGTATCCCTGGTCTCTCTTCAGTGTCTCTGGTCTCCCTACAGTGTTCCTGGTCTCTCTACAGTGTTCCTGGTCTCCCTGCTCCAGCACTGAGTCTTCACAAAAGCGCAGACTCTAAAAACAGACCTCAAAAAGGTCCAGTGTCAATGAGTGGTGCGTTTTGAAAATTGCAGCTTCGACACCTGCAATCATCAACAATCTTTCCTCTATCTGTGAAATGGATGGACGGGGAAGAGGCGGGGTGGATGACGGCTTTGTCCAATTTCAGCGGAAAAGGGGTGAACGACAGGCAGTTTCCATGGTGACGGCGGCGGACTGATTGAGTGTCGGTCGAGGGTTCCAAGTTTCAGCCTCTGGTGAGGAGCTTCCGTGGTCGTTTGTCCCTCACTGGGGACAATACATTAGCAAGCACAACCATACTCCACATCTCTCCATGTTACGCCACTCGTTAAGAGACCAGCACCTGTGGGGATTCAATTAAACCTCACATGAACTTGGGTTTTGCTTTTTTTCAATAACCACTTTAAAAACGGCAGTGTCCCTGGTCTCCCTACAGTGTCCCTGGTCTCCCTCCCTACAGTGTCCCTGGTCTCCCTACAGTGTCCCTGGTCTCCCTCCCTACAGTGTCCCTGGTCTCCCTACAGTGTCCCTGGTCTCCCTACAGTGTCCCTGGTCTCCCTACAGTGTCCCTGGTCTCCCTACAGTGTCCCTGGTCTCCCTACAGTGTCCCTGGTCTCCCTCCCTACAGTGTCCCTGGTCTCCCTACAGTGTCCCTGGTCTCCCTACAGTGTCCCTGGTCTCCCTCCCTACAGTGTCCCTGGTCTCCCTACAGTGTCCCTGGTCTCCCTACAGTGTCCCTGGTCTCCCTACAGTGTCCCTGGTCTCCCTACAGTGTCCCTGGTCTCCCTCCCTACAGTGTCCCTGGTCTCCCTACAGTGTCCCTGGTCTCCCTACAGTGTCCCTGGTCTCCCTACAGTGTCCCTGGTCTCCCTCCCTACAGTGTCCCTGGTCTCCCTACAGTGTCCCTGGTCTCCCTACAGTGTCCCTGGTCTCCCTACAGTGTCCCTGGTCTCCCTACAGTGTCCCTGGTCTCCCTACAGTGTCCCTGGTCTCCCTACAGTGTCCCTGGTCTCCCTACAGTGTCCCTGGTCTCCCTACAGTGTCCCTGGTCTCCCTCCCTACAGTGTCCCTGGTCTCCCTCCCTACAGTGTCCCTGGTCTCCCTACAGTGTCCCTGGTCTCCCTACAGTGTCCCTGGTCTCCCTAGAGTGTCCCTGGTCTCCCTACAGTGTCCCTGGTCTCCCTACAGTGTCCCTGGTCTCCCTAGTGTCCCTGGTCTCCCTAGTGTCCCTGGTCTCCCTACAGTGTCCCTGGTCTCCCTCCCTACAGTGTCCCTGGTCTCCCTACAGTGTCCCTGGTCTCCCTACAGTGTCCCTGGTCTCCCTCCCTACAGACAGAGAGAGAAAAAAAACTAGAAAACTGTTTTGATGATTTTTGTTTCGCATCAATTGAGGTTGATCACAAGTAATGTGCCTTATAGCATGTGTTTTAGTATTCTGTTCTTAGGACATTATGGCTTCAGAGGCTTTCCTACCTCTCTTCATCTCCAGAGTATGATTTCTCTTGGAATAAAATCTTTAAGAGCAGGCATGAGAGGTGAGTGGTTATATTTGACCTGTGGCTTAGTCTGCAAGATTGCTTTCTACTAAAACATTAAAAAGGCAGGGGATTTCACCATGAATTCTAGGGGACTGGCTATTTGACAGTCTGGGAAATTCAGACAGATAGAACGTGTCCCATTTGAGCATAGTTCAGCAAATGTCTGAGGGGGAAAACCGAGCCATCTGCTGTTTCTACGCCAACCTCTTCCTCCTCCCACTCGACAGTTATATTCACTCTTCCAGACTGCCTTCATTCAAAGCTCCTTTCAAATGCAGCTGAAGCCAAGCCCATTAAAGATGGCGTTCAGATCTGGCACCCAGCGGCTGAACTAAGAATCTGTTGCTCATCAACCAGAGAAAAGACAGTTTCTTCCCCAGAGGTTCTAAGAGCAGACAGACATCACTGTGGACTGTGGAGACAATATCCTCCTAAACAAATTGAAGAACCTAATTTAACTTTAACTAAAGTTACTTTTAAAAAGCGGTGTGTGTGCGTAGGTGTGTGGGGGTAGGAGAACAGGTGTCCCAATGCTCTACCAGGAAGTTTGTGTGTACAGTATGTGTGTGGATGTATGAGTGTACGTATGAGTGTATGTGTGTGTGTGTGTCTGGACACACACACACACAGGTGGGTCTGGGGGCAGGCACACCCACCTTTGGGCCCAGTAAGCAGTGCCTCCACTGCCTTGCCGCCGTCCCCACAGTGGCTCTCGTCGAAGGGGAGACAGTGCTCCCCGGTCCCCGCTACCACCTCGCCGTTCAGCTGCAGGTCCCGCCCCCCGCCCAGCGCCTTGGGCCGGTAGATGTGCCTGGAGTTGGTGTCCGAGATGTACAGCTGGCCTGATACCGGGTTTGTGGTCAGGTAGTAGCGATGCGCGGGGTTGTTGCTGTCGGAAGGAGAACAACAGCGTCAGTCCTGTTGGAGCGCAACGTTTGAAGACGGGAAAGTAAACATGAATGGGTGGTGAATCTAGTTTAAAACACACTGCACAGACAGCAAATGTGACATTGGAAATGATAATAGAACCTGAGAGAAAAAATATAAAAAAGAAAAGAATTGATGAAAAATGTATATTTTGTCATTGTGAATGTCCCATAGGGATTACGAGGGTGATGTTTGAGAATCGGAAGATTGACTGGAGGAAAAGAGAGTGAATTTAACAGGATACGACTGGATTTGGAACTGACAAAGCGCCGGCGACAACTTCCAAATGTGCCAGATCATTTCAATCATTATCACTGTGCTGTGAGATGGAGCCTCGGGAAGTTACCGGAATGATGGGTTTATGTTAATGACAGTCAACAACTGATGGCATTTGATCAGGTTATGCTTATTTGCATCAATTTAAAATGCCTCAAAAAGTGTCTGTCTCCTTCAAAATGCATTAGCAGATGTATCGTCAAGGCTAGGGGGAAGAATTACACCCAAGCTTGGAATTATACATGTGCACATTGGCTTCAAAGCCAATTACGCTGTCATTTCTCAACTTCACTTACAATTAAACCTGCCAGGTACAATAAAACATATTGAATCAGTCCACATCTTCTAGGAAGCAGGATAATACAGACACAGTACGAACCAGGGAGGACTCAATGAAACCACACACGTGTTCAATGTGAACAGGCATTCCTATTTCATTTAGCTTCACAAAATGTACTCATGTTTAAATGGTACGCTACTCAATATCATTAATCCTGAGACTTGGGATCCAATGTTTTGTGTGTTAAAGTATAAATGATTAAGTTAAAATTAAAACACTGCTGTGGTACTAAAGTTAGACAACATAATGACTTTATGAGTGAAACAAGATGCTTGAATAATGCTCTGGAGAACATTTAGCATAATCATTCTCTCTTCCTAATACATTAGGATAAGAAAAACACAACTCTAATGAAGATCAAACATCATGGGTAACAGCTAGTGATACATGTATCCATTACAAGACATGCATGAACATGAATAAGCATTAAGACTTGGAGTAAGATGCAGGGCGGCATGCACTTCAGAACCATGCTTGTACCTGTGTCTAAAATCTTTATTTCTTAGGAGAGAAAGAGGGAGAGAGACACACAGAAGGATCAGTCACTTATGAAAAATGTTTTGAACATTTTTAAGAAAAACACAATCTGAAGTAGCGGGCCCTAAAGATTTTAGGAGCAGGCAAGGGATCTCTCATAACTCACAGAAACCATGCGCTAAAACCCTCCTACCGCAGGAATCCAATACTGTGAGAATCCCCCCACCCCACAAATCAGAATATCGATTTTGCCTCTTGTTATACAAGGCAACAGATAAATAACTTTTATTACCGAAGGCAGTGCACGCAGGAACACGGGGAGAGATTGTGAGACTGAACATCTGGTAACACAAATGTGCCCGATTTCATAAAGAGTGTTTTTACATGTCAGCCTGGAATTATTCAGAGGATTGAGCCTGTACCTAGGCAGCAGCTCATTCAGGTGTCATAATCTGAGAGGGAGAAATGGTCCCACACCATCTACCACCCATGGTTACACGGGGACCTTTCGTACGACTCCCAAATAAAAAACAATATTAGGGACGAGGCTAACTAGGTCTCAATCAGCCGCTATACAGGCTGATTATGTAGCTGGCCACGCCACCCAACTGAACTCAACGGATATGAAATGACTTCCACTGTGACTTGCAAATGACGATTTACAAACGTTTCAGAGTGGTTCTGGAAGGAAATGTTCCACACTCAATCAACATCTGCGGTGTCGTTCGTCTGCCAGTGTTGGCCAAATGAGGCTTATTAGTGAAAGAAGCAGAACTTGGCAAGTGTAAAGTAAATCATCTCTCATTACACAGTAAAGACAGGACATCTCATCTAATCATTGAGATAGATAGGGGAACCACGCCATAATAGTGACGTCTGTGTGTTTGCCAATTCGATCTCTCGTTCTACAATGTCTGAGTATGAGTTTTATGACATCCCTCTGAGATCTGAGTACCGCATATTCAAAGTTTAAAAAGACCCTTGAAAGTAATTTCACCATCATGTTTCAACGCCACATGATGTGTCAAAAGGTGGAGGACGCCTTAGCAGATGGCTTCCAGATTCTGGGTCGTGTAACGTGGCGCTCTGCTGGGTCGTGTAACGGGGCGCTCTGCTGGGTCGTGTAACGTGGCGCTCTGCTGGGTCGTGTAACGTGGCGCTCTGCTGGGTCGTGTAACGGGGCGCTCTGCTGGGTCGTGTAACGGGGCGCTCTGCTGGGTCGTGTAACGTGGCGCTCTGCTGGGTCGTGTAACGGGGCGCTCGGCTGGGTCGTGTAACGGGGCGCTCTGCTGGGTCGTGTAACGGGGCGCTCTGCTGGGTCGTGTAACGGGGTGCTCGGCTGGGTCGTGTAACGGGGCGCTCTGCTGGGTCGAGTAACGTGGCGCTCTGCTGGGTCGTGTAACGTGGCGCTCTGCTGGGTCGTGTAACGGGGCGCTCTGCTGGGTCGTGTAACGTGGCGCTCTGCTGGGTGCTCGGCTGGGTCGTGTAACGGGGCGCTCTGCTGGGTCGTGTAACGGGGCGCTCTGCTGGGTCGTGTACCGGGGCGCTCTGCTGGGTCGTGTAGCGGGGCGCTCTGCTGGGTCGTGTAACGGGGCGCTCGGCTCGTCAGGGTCGCTTCCTCCCCATCCTTCCCTGGACTGGTACTCAAACTCAGGTCCCCTGACAAACGCGACCACCACCCCTTTACAAAAACCACTTTAACCAGCTACGCCACCCTAAAGCTAGCTGTTCCGATGGCGCAGGTGGGGGGTACGAAGGAGCAAGTTTTAAAAAATCAACTCGGCTACAGTCGCATTAACGAAAAACGAAGAAAAAAATGACTAAGCATAAAAAACGTGGCGCTCTGCTGGGTCGTGTAACGGGGTGCTCGGCTGGGTCGTGTAACGGGGCGCTCTGCTGGGTCGTGTAACGGGGCGCTCTGCTGGGTCGTGTAGCGGGGCGCTCTGCTGGGTCGTGTAGCGGGGCGCTCTGCTGGGTCGTGTAACGGGGCGCTCGGCTCGTCAGGGTCGCTTCCTCCCCATCCTTCCCTGGACTGGTACTCAAACTCAGGTCCCCTGACAAACGCGACCACCACCCCTTTACAAAAACCACTTTAACCAGCTACGCCACCCTAAAGCTAGCTGTTCCGATGGCGCAGGTGGGGGGTACGAAGGAGCAAGTTTTAAAAAATCAACTCGGCTACAGTCGCATTAACGAAAAACGAAGAAAATGACTAAGCATAAAAAAATCTCTGCGTTGACATCCATATGCAGGAAGTAAAACAGGAAGTTAAACAGGAAGTACTGACCAGCTGACCAGACAGCCTCACTAACCTCAGCTCCATGACACTGGTCACATTTCCGGACGGGTAGATCCGGCGGATGTAGTTGAAGTCTCCAACGTACAGGCTCCCGTCCACGCCCCACGCCAACGCCACGGGCGCCAGCAGCTTGTTGCCCAGGGCCTGGCCGTTGCAGCTGGGGCAGGAGATGCTCCGCCGCCGGCCGTTCCCCATGATGGTGGAGATGACCGGGGGCTGGAGGGAGATGAACTGGTTCTCCCCGATGCCTTTGTAGAGAATCCCTGGGACACGAACACACGGCACACAGGAGGCGTTTAGCCTGCGAGGTTGGCGTTGACTTGGCGGCGCTGTGTGTTCTGTGGAAGGTTTGTTTAGGAGGTGCATTCACTCATGTCCGTCCTGCTGCTACAGTAAGATCGTACCACGGTCACAATATAATTTGATGGTGTTTTTCTATTACGTCTGCCCTGTTGTGTTTTGTCAGTCATCAATAAATATGAACCCCCCCCCCCCCCCCCCAGAGCAAGGGAACATGAACTCAGCTCCACAGTGACACATTCCATGAGTCATTACTTATAAATATTTAAGCGGGTTGCAAATAAGGCTTTTTTCCTATAGCTCCCTTCGTCAGTCAGTTGGGCGCTTGTTTGTGTGTGCCGCTCCA
This sequence comes from Osmerus eperlanus, assembly GCF_963692335.1. Classification (NCBI taxonomy): domain Eukaryota; kingdom Metazoa; phylum Chordata; class Actinopteri; order Osmeriformes; family Osmeridae; genus Osmerus; species Osmerus eperlanus. Next base: position 16,352,955 of record NC_085030.1, read on the forward strand.
AGAGAGAGGGGAAAAAAGATACTTCAAAAGGGGTGAAATGTATGCTGGGAGCATTTAATTTCTCACATCCAGCAACATGTTTGAATGCAGTCCCTCCTTCTGTTCTAATGACCGGATCGATGACAGTGCCGAATGCTAAAGCGACGCTGCTCCCAAGACATCGCCCCAACGTCACCGCAAATCTCCACGCATGTGACATCGAGCGCGCCGAGCCAATCGCCCATCTCTCTGATTGGTTTCTCTCATTGATTCATTGATTGAAGGGCGAGATCAAATGAAGACATTCTTTAGGGAGGCTCTTGGCAGGATAACCCAAACGATCCGTCTTATGAAAACCACGAGCATCGCGAATGCTCGGCTAACAAAGACGAATTGGTTCTGGGGTGGTTTCCTGCGTGCCGCCAGTCAAATGTGCGACCTTGGGCCTTTTTTTAAGTGTGATACCATCCTTCTTCCCCGCTAGTGAAACCCACCACGCAGGGAAACTGAACACAAGCGTGACTGAGCAACCAGAATCTCCTCACGACGAAGCGATAACTGCCGCACGTAATCAGATCAAATCAATCAAATCGCTAAAAGCTCGACTTGCAATCAACAACAAACAACACTTTTAAGATAGCGCTAACCTACACGCCTGCGTATCAAATAAGACTAGCTGAGTAAACCACCGTGTGCAGTCCAACTTCCAAGTGAGAAAGTTAGGTCAGGTCTCAGCTAAAAATATCCATTTGATAATGAGGTCGTTTTGGCACGCTGCCCTTGCTAACCACCCTTTACATTTCAATCTCAGTTTTCCTCACGAAGACAGGCCTTACCGTAAGCTATTAAGGTAGCATTCAAACACACAAATCAGTTTCAGTCTCTCCACCCCTCATTCTCTCACCCACGCACAATATCCTCACAAACAGTATGTAGGCTATGGACTACAGTAAATACCCTCTCTTTCTCTTCCTCACCCACACAGAGAACTCACAAACAGTATGTAGGCTATACAGTTAACTCTCTCTCTCTCTTTCTCTTTCTCTCTTTCTCTTTCTCTCTCTCTCTGTCTCTCTCTCTCTCTCTCCCTCCCCCACACATACTGCATTCACAAACTGTACATACACTATAAACCCACCTCTCTCTCTCTCTCTCTCACTCTCTCTCTGGCTCCCTTACCCACACACAATCCCTGTCTTCCATCTCTCCTTCTCCCTGATGCTGTATTCCCAAATTGTTACCTCCTCTCTCTCTCTCTCTCTCTCTCTCTCTCTCTCTCTCTCTCTCTCTCTCTCTCTCTCTCTCTCTCTCTCTCTCTCTCTCTCTCTCTCTCTCTCTCTCTCTCTCTCTCTCTCTCTCTCTCTCTCTCTCTCTCTCTCTCTCTCTCTCTCTCCCTCCCTCCCCCACACACAAGCGAGGAGCACATACGGTTGACACCTGTGTGCACCCGGGCAGAAATATACCCATGACCTTTCTAAAAGCTCTGCACCTTCAGCTGGCATACTGAAGGCATTCATCACTTGATTAGCATTTGAAATCCCTGGGTGAAATAATGATATAACTTCCTTAAGTCTAACTCAATTGATCTATGAATTTGCACCATTTAGAGGAAATGTACGGTTAGATATGGTAATAGTACCCCTCTCTCTCTCCCTCCTTCTTTCCCTCCCTCTCTCTCTCCCTCCTTCTTTCCCTCCCTCTCTCTCCCTCCTTCTTTCCCTCCCTCTCTCTCTCTCTCTCTCCCTCCTTCTTTCCCTCCCTCTCTCTCTCCCTCCTCCTTTCCCTCCCTTTCTCTCTCCCTCCTTCTTTCCCTCCCTCTCTCTCTCCCTCCTCCTTTCCCTCCCTTTCTCTCTCCCTCCTCCTTTCCCTCCCTTTCTCTCTCCCTCCTTCTTTCCCTCCCTCTTTCCCTCCCTCTCTCTCTCTCCTTCTTTCCCTCCCTCTCTCTCTCCTTCTTTCCCTCCCCCTCTCTCTCTCCTTCTTTCCCTCCCCCTCTCTCTCTCCTTCTTTCCCTCCCTCCCTCTCTCTCTCCCTCCTTCTTTCCCTCCCTCTCTCTCTCTCCTTCTTTCCCTCCCCCTCTCTCTCTCCTTCTTTCCCTCCCTCCCTTTCTCTCTGCCTCCTCCTTTCCCTCCCTTTCTCTCTCCCATCTCTGTGTCTCTCTCTCATAGCACAGTTGTGCAGAACCCAAAAGAAGAAGAGAGCTGGAATGAGGCCATCCTGAAGGTGTAGATTACTCTCTAACTTTTGTAAGCGACAGACAGACAGAGGGAGAGAGAGGAGTAGAGAAAAAGAAAGAGGGAGGGGTGGAGAGAAATGAAAGTGTGTCTGAGTGAGGAGTGTAGTTTGAGCAGAAGGCGAGCCGTCTGGCTGCGGGGAGACAGAGAGAAGACAGGGGGTAGAGAGGACACGACTGGGGCACAGACGCAGGAACATCCAGCTCGACAGCTTCCAGAAGGGGAGGAGAGGGAGAGGTGAGAGGACAGGACAAGGGGAGCTAGAGGGAGATGGAGACAGAGAGAGGTTGAGAGGAACAGAGAGATCAAGAGAGAGAGAGGGAGTTGTAGCAAGGGAGATGGAGAGAGTGGGAGGGGTAGAGAAAAAGATATGAAGAGGGAGGGATTTAGAGACAAAGACAGATTGAGGGGAGGTAGAGATGGAGAGAGTGAAGGGTGAGGAGAGAGAGAGGAGAGGGAGGAAGTGAAATAGAGAGAGAGAGAGGGAGGCGGGAGAGGAGAGAGGGAGATGGTTAGACAAGAAGAACCTCTACTAAGCACAATCACAGCTGAGCCCTCTGACAGAAAGAAGGAATGAGGCGAACATGGAGCAGAGTCACAGGTCACAGGACACAGGTCATTATCACCTGTGTGGAGAAGACTGTGGATCTGGGGACCTTTCTTCACCTTCCTCTCAAACACAACAAGTCTACAGCCAGGCAGAATCAATATCTCTCACACATCGTGAAAAGTCCTTTTTTTAATATCTGCTGCTCACTGGTTTTATCCTTAATAAACGTATTGAAACGTATTTACTGACTTCATCTTGTCTGTCTAGTATGGTAGGGGTGTATGAGAAGAGAGTTAGCTGGCTGGATTATCAGGCCTGTTTCATTGGCTGAACCAGCACACTGCAGATATTTCACCCACTTGTGTCAGTGTAAGCTAGTGGGACTGTGACACTTAGGACAGCCTCTGGGAAAATCAATTAAACCACAGTCAGGCAGAGGTACAGAGAGGCATATATAGTTGAGCACTTACACTTAGATAGTTAATCACAATAATTATTTACACCAGGGGTGTGGGTTTGTTTTTAAATTAGGGTGGAACTGCTTTTTTTAAATAAGCAAAGATGTGGGAGTAAAAAAAAATCTTAACATAAGTGGGGGGGACAGATTTGAGGTTTTCAAAAAGTAGGTTTAATGACACAGACAGCCCAGATTTAAACAACTCAGATTGAGGCTAATTTTAGAATCTGCATTCAGTGGTGTAGTCATTTC